>NW_007256866.1:171939-175744 GCF_000164805.1 Carlito syrichta
AAAAAAAAAAAAAAAAAAGAAAGAAACTGGACTCGGAGATGTCCTGTAATTCTGGGTTTCTGCCATCTTTTCTCGGGACTTAGTTTTTCCCAGTCACGCTCTTTCTTCGCATCATTCTCTAGGATACTCTGCTTCCCTTGTTGTCCACCCTTGCTCCCTTCTAGGCCTCCTTTGGGTCTCTGCACATGCTGATCCATCTGTCCTGAAAGCCTGCCCTTCCCTTGCCCTGTTAATTCCACTGCAGACGCTGCCGGGGCTCAGCCACCATTCCTTTGGTCACTAGCCTTTCTGGGCACACAAACAGGCCCAAGGTCCACGCCGGCCCCTGTACCTCTTCACCCAAGGGCTCTGGCTTACAATTGGTACCCGCCTTGTGAGGGAATAAACTGCTTTCTCTGGGCACTGATAGGAGTTGGTAAAAAAGTACACTGCCTATCTGCCCTTCAGGGGAGCGTTCTGAGGCCTGTGCTTGCCTCTGCTCCCCCATAGGACTGGGCATAGCTCACCCTTGTGGATAACACACCCTTTATTGTCTCTTCCTTCCCCTGTCTTGATCCTCCATTCCCTATTAATATTTGGAGGGAATCCCTTCCCAAACAAACCATTTACACTCCAATCCCTTCGTCCTTGAAGACTCTGATCAATGGTCGCCTTTTGTTTAAACTTCCCTGACTCCCTCCAGTTAGCTGTTCATGCCTCGGGCTTGTAGCTTTTCTCTCTGTAGCCATGCTCTTGGTGGGGTTGAGAGGATCCATCCTGGGGTCGGCTAGTGTGAAGTCTTCCCAAGGTCAGGGACCCATGTCTCATTTTATGTGTAACTGTGTGTCTAATAGGGGAATCTAGGTGCTCTCCACTCTTTTGGCCTCCTTGCCTTTATCAACTTTCTGGCAAGCCTCCTGCTACGTTGGTGAAGAATTCGATCCGTTCTGGTATTTTTCTCCCTCAGTTTATCTTCATCCACAGCTGTGCTTCTTTATAAATGCTCTCCAAGCCCACCAGTTTCTCATCAACAGTTGAAAAACACCCCTGCAGGTCGCTAACCCCCGCTGGTGGCTTCTGTCCTGCCTCCTGCCTGGGGAGGGCACTAAAGCCCCAGGAGAGGTGCTCCACTCACCTGTGTGATCCTCTTCAGACTCACCCCAGCCCCTCACTCTTTTTCTTTGTTTCCCAGGAGAGGGCAGGGGAGCACCGCAGAGAGAGATCAGTGCAATCCTGACCTTCTGTCTCACTCACATTGATGATTTTTTGCTTTCCCCTCTTCAAATTCCCTAAAGGAAAGGGGTGGGGGGAGGGAGGAGGGGACAATCTGGTTTGGATTACATATTGATCTCTCTAGAAATATATCCTGCCTGGACAGCCTGCTGCCTCAGAAGCTGCTCTCTCCTTCTTCAGAGAGCCAGGATATTGACCTGGGGTTCTTCCAGACCACGCTGTGCCCTGCCCAAGAGGATGGAGCCCTTCCCCACCCCCTGCCCAGGAGTTCTGTCTTTCAGGAAGTCAAAGCTTCACCAACCTCCTCTGGCTGTCCCATAGAGCCCTAGGCTCTACACTCAACCTTGCTCTGAACTCTCCCCCCTCCCAACCCGCCCATCCTCACTGGGAGAGCAGGCACCTGCTGCCTGCTTTGATTCCAAGTGTAAAGGGAGTTCTGCTGTCTCTGTTCATTCCACCAGAGCCTCAATGGTTCCTAAATGTCCTATCACCCTGCTGGTCCCTGGTACCAAGAGCACAGCCCTGCATGCACATAGTAGGCTGGTTTGTTGACTGAATCGTTAAGCCATTAGTGGTCTGCTTTGGGTTGTTGGAACATTCATGACCTCACTTATCAGCCTGAAGTGGGATTTCTTCTCAGGAGTTCTGGAAGGCCAATGCCCTCCCCACACTTCATATTAGCTCTATAAGAGGAGGTCCCCCACCCCCTAGGTTAAAACTCGCTGCAGTTTTGCCCACCTGTGACCAGTTGGGGGCCAGTCACTCTCTCTCCCCTCCCTAGACCTCAGCCTCCTCTTTTAGACAGGCCTGTTTTATGTATTTAGCACTGTTAGAGCCTTTGCCACATGCCAAGCTCTGTTATAAGCACTTTACAAATATCCGCTCATGGAATCTTCATAATAATCTAAGTGGTGATGTGCTTGTCTCCATTGTGCAGATGAGGAAACTGAGGCACACAGCAGTTCTGTGCTTTGCCCAAGGTCACAGGCCATAAGTTAGAGTTGGGAATGAAATCTAGGCCATCTGTTTCCCGAGTTCCAGCTCTAAACCTAGACCATACTACGCTGATCTCCAAAGCCTGTCTGGCTCCACAAACTGCAGTCTAGACAACCCCTAAATAGCTTTTCTTAGCACCTGGCTTGATTTCCCTGGGTTAACTCATGCTTTTATTCATCCTATCATTTATTCATGCATGCATTCATTCAAGTTATTCCTATGTGCCAGATACTGCCAGGTACTGAGGTTATAGAAATGTTCCTGCCCTCAAGGGGATTGTATTTTAGTAAGCCAGAGAGACAGCAATAAATAAGCACATTATACATATATGTTCTGTATAACGTGTTTACTGCATGTCATAAAAAATAATGTGCCAGGGCATGATAACTGTAATAAAAAGATATGGGAGCTGGAGGAGGTGTTGGGTCCAGGGAAGGCTTGTCTGAGTCAGTGATATTTGAACAGAGGCCTGAGGGGGGTCAGGTGGGAAGGTTCTGGGATCCAGGAAAGAGGATGCGGGAAGAGGGACCTCTCAGCATCAAGGTTCTGGGGTGGGCTGGCTCACGTGGTGTATGAGGGACCTCCATGTCTGTGGTTACAAGGGGAGAGAGTTGGTTGGGACGGTGCTGAAAGGACCCTTAAGAAGGCTAGGGAGAACAGGGGCTTTAAGGGAGCTGAGTGGTGAGAAGGCCTCTTCTGGAGCCAGAGAAGAATGAAAAGCCAACCCTCAGTTCCCTTCTGGGAGACCAGATGCTTAGGAGAGGGCACAGTTTTGAAGACGGTTTTTCTCTCCTTCAACACACACAGATGGGTGGGGAGATTTGTGGATGCAGCTTGAGTGGTGCTGGGGACAGACAGAGCTTGGTCCCAGGAGGCCAGCGGTGGGGGGGTGGGGTGGGGAAGGGGGAGTGGGGAAGAGAAGCTAGAGCTGCAGATATTGGTGATGGAAGAGATCGGCTAGGTCATTGAGCGGGTCCCCCCCAGGCCCATGGAAGAGATACAGCCACGGGAGGAACCCCACCTGCTCATTTCATGCTCCGGCTGAGAGCGCGAACTGGAGACGGGAGCTAGTTGAAATTAGATGGGAATTTATTTAAGGCTTTTAAACATTGCTGCTCTCAGAGGACCTCGAGAGAACCACAGATCATTCCCTCCACAGTCTGCCCTGGAGGAGCTCGGCAGTGACACATCAGGCCTCTGGGCCACCCCAGGGCATTGCAAGGGGTGGGGGAAACAGGCTGCTCCCATCCCTTCCCCACTCATCCTGCAGCCCTCTCAGCCCAGAAGGCTTCTGGCTGGAGTGTTCTGGAGCTGGTGGGAGGACATGCACCCCATCTACCCGTGTCTGATGCATGCGGAGGTGGAGGGTAGCAGCCTGAGACCTCTCAGACATCCTGTACTCCAGGCGAGGGCTGAATGCCAGTGGTGGAGGGTCAGAGGGGGCCAAGGCCTGCTCTCTGCATTCCCTGAGTCTCTCACAATGGGCTGGGGCCTCAATAGCCTTCTTCTGACCTGGGGGTCATGATGCAGGTACCTTTATAAGGTTCACTTTTTCTTTTTCTTTTTTTTTTTTTTTGAGTTGGAGTCTCACTCTGTC
>NW_007256866.1:175764-192597 GCF_000164805.1 Carlito syrichta
CACCCGGCTAATTTTTTTTTTTTTTTAATTGTAGAAATGAGGTCTCGCCAAGTTGCCCAGGCCTAACAAATTTATCCAAGCCTCATGTAGAGTATTCAGAAACCACTTAGCAATACGTGTGAGAGGGAAATAAAACATAGCACAGAAATAGTAGTGTGCACAGTTATGAGCACGGGCTCTGAATCCCACACTGCCTGGGTTCAAATCCCAGGTCCACCCCTTAAAATCTGGGTGACCTTGGGTCAGTTACTCAGCCTCTCTGTGCCTGAGCTTCCAAATCTGTCAAGTGTAGAGAACAACAATACACATTCAATAGGGCACTTGTGAGGATAAAGTGTATGAAGACAATCAAGTGCTCAGACAGAGGCCTGGCAAATAGGGAGGAGTTGAGAAATGGTAGTTATTATTTTTGTCTGGTTTTTTTTTTTTTTTTTTTTTTTTGGGTTGGAATCTCCCTGTCGCCCAGACTGGAGTGCAGTGGCCGCTCCTGGCCACCGCAGCCTTGACCTGTTGGGCTCCGGCGATCCTTCCGCCTCAGCCTTGCAAGTAGCCAGAATCACAGGCATGCGTGTCTGTGTTTTAAACAACCAGTTTCTCCGGTGATACTGATGGAGGTTGGAGAACCATTGTTCTACTGACTAGCAATAATGACAATAAAGCTTCTCAACTTATGCAGGGAAAGATCCAAATGAATATGTCATCTATTTGTTATTTATTCATTCATATATTCAATCATCCATCCATCCAAACATCCATCCATCCATCCATCCCCAAACAGAAGGTCAGGATTGCAGGCACTTATTGATGGGAGAACCACAGTGGTTAGTTAAGAGTGTGGACTCTGGAGCCAGACTGCCTATGAACCTGCCTCTTCCTCGCTCTCTGTCATGTAATCTTTCTGTGCCTCTGTTTTCTCATCTGCAAAATGGGGCTAGCAAAAATACCAGTGCAATGGTAACAAAAGAGCAGTGCAAGGTCTCTATAAGTTTATGTAGGAAAAGCATTTCGAAGATTGCTTGGCCATTGCTTTGCTAAGCACTGGCCAGGCCATGTGCTCACTGAGGTATGGCCAGGCCCTCTTTTCCTAGCTTTGACTCCTCCCTTACCTTGCGGAGGTGTATCACCTCTCTTTCTCTCTCTCTAGTTCACTTTCTAAATCAATTATATTTTGCAATATAAAAAAAAGGAAGGTTGCTTTATACATAGTAAGTATATACTGTACATGCAAACTGCTGTTATTATGCCTCTATCAGCAATGCATTTGACTGTAAATAGTGAAAACTGAATAGTGATTTAAATGAAAGAGGCGTTTATTTGTGCTATGCAACAGGACACCTGGAGGTTGGAGGCTGTGGCCTACAGCCTCTAAGATGGCTCCCAGTCACTTCCAGCTCTTCTGATTTAGGCCAGGGTGTTGCTTCTAAGATCAGGCTGTGAAAGGCTAGGACTTCTGTCTTGTGCGCACTCAGGCTGTCTCTGAGATCACCAACTGCCCTGTTGTGAAGATACTCAGGCAGCTTGTGAAGGGGCCGATGCCACGGGATGTGGAGGCTGCCAGGAAGAAACCACACTAGTGAGTTTGGGAGCAGATTCTCTAGTCCTGGGGAAGCCTTGGGATGACGGCAGATAGCCCTGATAGCATGACTGCAGACTCAGGAAAGACCTAAGCCTGAGGCACCCAGCTAATTTTCAGATTTTTGAACTGCAGACACTGGGAATAGTAAGAATTTGCCGTTTTTAAACCACTAAGTCTTGGGATACTTTATAATAGAGTAAGAGATAATGAATGCAGAGGCCATCAAGGGCTTGTAGGGGGGTTCCACAGTGCCCCATGTTACCAGTCCTAGAACCCTAGGACCTGCTGTCCTTTCATTCCTCCTCCTTGGCTTGAGGCTTCATCCTAACTGTCATAAGATGACTACTGCATTTCCAGGTGTCACATCTGTATTCTAAACAGGAGGAAAGTCTAAAGCCAGGCAACTGACATGTCCACCTTTTGCATGAGCTTTTCCAGAAGAGCCACTCAACAATTTTAACTTCATCTCACTGGCCAGAAGTGGCCCATGGCCACCCTACTACCACAGTGGATGAAAAGGTGGACCAGATGACCTCTAGGGTTCTAGGATGCCAAAACTCTGTCAAGAATCTGTCAAGGACAGTTCAGGCAGCATTAAGAAAATGTGGCTTTCTTGAAAGTAGTGTCTCTTAGTCCGCTGTGACTCCCAGGGCCTAGCCCAGTACCTCACATAGTAGGAACTAATGTGTATTAAACTAATGAGCCAGGTTGTGAGTTCTTCAAAGGGGTCATATCTTCCTTGTGTTTGTGTCCCTCCCTGCGCTTGGCAGGGGTGTTTGATAAATGGAGGATTGCATTATGCTACACACTGAAGGCAGGGACTTCACCTTACTGTGTGCCCCCGAGCCTGGCACAGCACCTGACAGTGCACATCAGGGTGTGTGGGATGGTTTAACACCCTGGTTGATTAAAAACTCTGGCCTCCTGCCTCCTGATTCATGAGACTTGCTTGATCTTGTGATGCTGCTCGTTAGAAATAGAAAACAGGTACATTGCCTTCTTGTTAAGCAACCAGAGCGTTTTCCTCTCTAATATGCCTGCTCATTCTCAGTTAGGATTGTCTCTGCCTGCAAATTGGGAGATGATTAAAGACAAGCCTACCACTGCCTCTTTCTGGCTCTGTTCTGGGAAATTTCTCCTTCAACTAGAGTGGGAGAGGGCTGAGTCCTGCTGGAACGCCTCGCCTGGGGAGTCTTTGCTGCGTTTTTCGTAGACTCCAAAGTCCAGGGCAGGAAGACTGGGTGTACTGGGGGGAACAAAGGCCAATTTATCAAAGGAAAGTCCTTTCTGGGAGACAATCAGAGGGGCTGCTCTAAACAGGATGCCTCAGTCGGGACACACCTGGGTATGCTCAGAGTGGTCCTAGGAACAATGTTTCAGATGACCTTTCCCCATGAAACCCTACTTTATTTCCCTGTCTGTGACTGCCCGGCACTCCCTCTTCCATCTGCTTTTTACTCCTTCAAAAAATGGGGAATTTGGCTCTCTGAATGGAATTGACACATTCATACAGAAAAGGAGATTTTTCATCATGAGATGTTGGTCAGAGTCAGGGAATGTTCCAGGAGTCCTTCATTAGTAAATGACTCATGGAGCCACCATGTGCCTTTTCCTGGAGGTTTGCAGAGAAGAACTCCAATCTCTTTAGGGTGTAGGAAGTGAGAGCTGGAAGACCCTTCCCATCACCCGTCGTCCTCAAGGAACTTGATGTTTTTATTGCTTTTTGGAATATTCACTGTCACGTTATGAATCCAACAGCACTGTAGAGATTTTCTGCTCATTCCACACCCTCCTTCCCCTCCCTTGCAACTAGAGAATAAGCACCTTGGGAGTAAGGGCCAGTGGGGTTTATTCTGTAGCTTCATTGCTTTGTAAGCCTCCAATGAATGTTTTTTAAAAATGAATGAATGAAAGAACAAATGAATCACAGCATCTTTAGAAACCATTGGACGCATCCCCTTGCTTTGCAATTGATTAAATAGGGTTTCAGTTGGCAAATGAAGACTCAGTGTCCCTATCAGCCCATTGGGAGGAAAAGCAGGATTCTTATATTTGTGCTGAGTCAAACCAATCATCCAGTTACTGTGAAAAAGTGAAAACACACTTGAACATGTTCAAGTTAAGACACACTTGGACATGTATGCACCTTCTGAAATTAAACGGGAAATGAACAATAAAATCATGCATTTTGGAGACCTCATCACACACCAGCTTTTTTGATATAACTGTTAATTTTTATAACTGTATTTTAGGCATCCATATTTCATGTATTAAAAAAGAAAGCAGGGCTCATATAATTGGTTAGATTTACCCAAGATCACATTGAGTGGGTCAAAGATCTGAGATCAAACCTAGATCATCTATCTGAAAGCCCAGAGCTCATATCTTCCCCTCCTGTCTTTTAGGCAATCTCTAGTTGACTATTTCGTGCAGGGCATCATGGTAATTATTGTGATAGTTACAGAAAACTATGAGACACAGGCCCTATGATCCAGCAGTAGGGATAAAAAGCAGGGGAAACCAAATATTTGAGCACCTATTAGGTTCCTATCGGTACTATCACCACAAACCTGCTGACTTAAAATAACACAAAGGTATGATCTTACAGTTCTGGAGGGTGAACTTTTGAAATCAAGGTGTCTGCATGACTGTGTTCCTTTTGGAGACTCTGGGCGAAACTCTTCCCTTGGCTTTTGAGTTCCTAGGAGAAGATGATATACCATGGCTCCTGGCCCCTTCCTCACATCACTCTGACCTGTGCTTCTGCCACATCTTCTCTGACTCTTACCTTCCTGCCTCCTTCTTAAAAAGACACTTGTGACTATACCGGGCCTACCCAGATAATCCAGGTTCACATCCCAACTCAAGATCCTTGATTTAATCTCATCTTCAAAGTGCTTATTGCCATGTAAAGAAATATCTTCACAGGTTCCCAGGATCAGAATGTGAACATCTTTGGGGGGCAGTATTCCGTTGACTACAAGCATCTACTCAGTGTCAAACCTCAGCTCTGAGTAGGCGGTTCATGTGTCATATCTCATTTCATTCTTACAAGCACCACGTAGGAGAGTTCTGATGGTGATGGGCCCATTTTAAAGATGAGAGACTAAATGGATAAGTGAGATGCTTAAGGACCCATGTGGTTAGTGGCAGAGTCAGGTTTCTCAGACACCAGGGCCTGCACTTACAGGTATCAGAATAGACAAGCTAGCCTGGAGAGGGCTAACTGTTGATTGGAGAGGATTAAGGCTGTCTTGTAAGCTGGGGCTGGGTGGTACGAGACCTTGGAAGACAGACTGAGCCAATGGGACATTCCAGATAATGCATTCTGGACACAGAAAATGAGGACATGCTTGTAGGTGGCTTGGTTTGAGGAAAATAACTCAATTGAGGGTCACTAGGAGTGAGCCCAGACTTTGGGGGACAAAGCTGGAGACACGGCTCCCTGCCTGTCTCTGCTCTGGTCTACCTGGCCCCATGGCCTGAGACTTTCCAAGAATGAAAGCCTGAAGGGCGGAACTCACACTGAGTCACATCATCCCGAGGCGTGCTTGACACGACTTTGCAAGATTAAAAGCCCCAGCAGTACGCCTCCATCAGCTCCCTG
This sequence comes from Carlito syrichta, assembly GCF_000164805.1. Lineage (NCBI taxonomy): Eukaryota > Metazoa > Chordata > Mammalia > Primates > Tarsiidae > Carlito > Carlito syrichta. Next base: position 180,948 of record NW_007256866.1, read on the forward strand.
TGTGGCTATCAGCGGTGACATCTTAGATGATTTGGCTGTGTGACCTGGGAGCTGGCTGGGTGGGAGGAAGGCAGGCAGGGAGTGGCTGTTGGTCTCAGCTGCTAAAGGGAAATTCTGAGAGCTGGCCATGTTCTGCAGGCCACTACTGACTCCTTCCCTTCTGAGATGAAAGGAGGCTGACTCAGGCTGTGACAACCTGCAGGACTGAATCACTGGCACCACTTGGTGCCCCTAGTGGCATGCACCCCAACCCTCCTTGTCAGGCATCCCAAATTAGGATCTCAGGCCCACATTCCAGTCACTTTCTGGAACTGCCTGGAGCTTGTTTCTTTATTGGAAAAACGACTTGTTGGGAGCCAGCCACGGAGGCCCACTGAGCGTTAGGGATCAGGAAGGGCCGTTGACCCCGAGAACACTAGGATGCGTTTGGGAGCTATTGACCCCATTTCCTCTCCCTTTCTACTCAGCACTAACCAGATTAAGCTCCTGTGAGCTCAAAACACAAAAACTCTGAGACCAGGATGAACACAAGCTAACTTTAGAAGCTCATTGCTCCCATTCTTCTGCAAACTGCAGTTTTGGCTTTCACACATCGCTTCTGCACTAGACTGGAGTCCAGTCTCTTTCTTTCTCTCTCTCTCTCTTTCTCTCTTTCTTCTTCCCCCCAATCGCTGATGCCGTCTCCACCTTTGGGGTACCCTGAACCCAGCTGGAGCTGGTCTCTGGCAACGACTTCCTTAGAGCCTCCCTCAAAGCTATTGCAAAGGGTTGGGGTGAAAGAGACCTGGAACATCAAAAGTGCTAGGTACCAGTGCCCTTTCTCTTGGAGGGGGGGCTTTTCCCTAACCCCTCTTGGGTAATTTTGGTTTCTTGCTTGCTTCTGTCCTCCCTGCCTTTCTCCCTTGCTTACTTTCTTCTTTCAGTCCTTTATTTTTGCAGGAAAACTGAAAACACCTGATTAGTAACATTTACCCCCCCAACAAGAATGTGCAGGAGTTTGAAGTTTAGTACCTAGTACTTGCCTTTAACATATCACAGGTTGAATATCCCTAATCTGAAATCTGAAATATTCCAAAATCTAAAACTTTTTGAGGACCAACATGACACTGAAAGAAAATGCTCACTGGAGCATTTTGGATTTCATCTTTTCAGATTAGGGATGCTCAACGGGTAAGTGGAATGCAAATATACCAACATCCAAAAACCGAAATCTGAAATGCTTTGGTTCACAAGCATTTTGGATAAGGGTTTCTCAACTTGTAGCAGACGCAGCCTCCTTAATCTGCCCCGGGACACACGCTGGAGTCATCCAGGCTCTTCCAGGTCCTCCACAGACATGAAGGCCCTAGGTGGACACACAACATCAGAGGAACCAAGAACTTATGTCTCTTTCAGTCTAGCATCACCTAGCGAAGTTCTTGGTCTGGAATAGGGGCTTGCTAAATCCTGGTAAAGAGAGACAGGAAAGAATGAAGAGAGGAAGGGAGGGAAGGAGCGAGGGAGAAAGGGAGAGAGGGAGGTAAAACAAGCATGGCGTGTTGTTGGGTGTGTAGCACCCTGCCGGCTATTGCTCTGCAGCCCACTTCTGTGCACTGGGACACGTGACAGATACCACCATGCGGTTCATTGATTTAACATGCATGTATTGAGCACCTGGTACTGTGCTGGAAACTGTGAATGAAACAAGAATGAATACTAAATGGGACATACCCTCAGGATGCCTTCAGTCTAGCAGGGGAGGGAAGATCTGAACATAGCTAATATTAGCACAGGTAAAAGAAAGCAGCACCCCCAAGAGAAGTGTGGATCTGAGCTCCAGGGCTCCCGGCTAGCAACTCGGCGCTTATTCCTTATTGATTATCTTTGCAGGGATGTCAATGAAGTGAGGAGAGTGGATAGAAGGGTTGTGTCTACATTTAGCGTCCCACTTGTGATCCACCCTCTTGGGAAGGGCCTGGGTTGTAGCACTCAACATTCATTCAGCTCGTATCGATTGAGTGTATCCGATGAGGCAGGTGCACTCTCTGCTTGGGATAATAAGGGCCCCCAAAAGCCCGCTGCATTTTTCCCGGGGCATCTGCTTCCCGCCTTTGTGCCTGTGCTGTTTCAGTGCCATTAACTCCAATGAGTACACACCCAGGGGTGTACACATACATACACACACACGTGAGTGAACATGCACCATGTCATTACTATCACTTAGGATTTAAAGTTGTGGCCTGAACATAGTCCCCTCGGGCTTCCTCTCTCTCCTACCCGGCTGGCTGCCTCCACTCTCTCCCTCTGAGGATCTCACACCTCCATACATTTCTGCCCTGACTTTCTGTCCTGCCAGTCTTCCACTCTGCAGACTGCCTGTGTGTCTCTTTTGCTTCTCTCTGTTTCCTTTCATCTCCATTTTTTTCTTTCTCTGCTTGTTATATCTGCCATTGCCTTTCCTTCTGATCCTCCCTGTAAGTAGTGTGTGTGTGTGTGTGTGTGTGTGTGTGTGTGTGTGTGTGTGTGTGTGTGTGTGTGTGTGTGTAAAATAAAAAGGGAGAGAGGGAGACCATTCTCTTACAGTTTTTCTCCTTGATTTGGCGGTAGATTCCTGCCGAAGAATTACAGATGCAGCAGAGTCAATTTTAACGGCCACAGGGGAAGCGTGATGCATGGTTCTTAGCAGGGTAGGGCCAGGGGATATGAATGAGGCAATACAACCCAGTTTGTGTACCTGAAAGCCTCAACAGAACACCGCCTGCCTGTGCTTACCAAGCTGGCTGACTTCTGGTTATCCTAGCACCACATCTTAGCTTTCTAGGGAGAAAGGACATACCAGCTCTGGGCAATGGTGATGCCTCTTGGCCCAGAGCTGGGGTTGAAATTTCCCTGTTCCTGGGAAATGCCACAAATCAACATAGAGCCTGGAAGTTGCTATGTGCTTGGCAGTGCATTCTGGACTCTGGAGGGGTTAGCCTGAGGTGCTGGGAGGGAAGAAAGGCTGATCTTCATTCACATAGATTGCCTTCATAAATTAATCCTCACTTTATCTCTGAGAAGCCTGGATGAATTATTGCAAGACTAGATATGAAGACATTGAAGCCCAGAGAGGTTAAATAATATCCCCAAGGCCACATAGCTAATGGGTCATCTGGCAGACTCAGATCCCGACCTGCCTTACTGTTTCCCCAGTCAAAATACATGTGGTTTCTCAGGAAGGGAGATGCTAAGTCTGGGTTCCTAAGCATAGACGTTGCATGCTGGAGCTGCTGAGATGAAATCCTCTAATTCGGAATGCTTGCTGTAGGCAGGAGCTTGAGGAGGCCCAAAGATGCTCAGGCTTTAGGTTGTCTACTCTGGGCTGTGGGTTTTGAAACCAGCTTCTGAAGCCTGACCCCTCTTAAGGAAACCCTCTACATTAAGATTCAGACTTTTCAATCCAGAATATGCATGAAGATTATCTTCTTTTTCTAATTTATGTAAAGGTAATGGAGTTTCTAAGTTATGCAAAGGTATAATGCTCATGGCTCTCCCTTAAACACTGATGGCTTTTCACAGCAAGCTTTTTGTAAGGAAGCCTGCTTGGCCTTAATGCAGAGAACACACCAGGGCGTAGCCTTCCACTACTGAAGAATAAGGATTGGTAGATAAATATCACAGTGTTCTCATCTCTCTGGAAGACAGTGCTGAGGCATGAGTTCCACCATCTGTGAGAGGTGTCCACTGAGGTTGAGCCCGGTGTCCACAGAGGTAACCTGCTCTTGAGTCTACTTTATATATTGGCTTCTTCCCTTCCTTGTCTTACTTTCCCAGTCTACTATAGGTTCTCTTTGGGATCGTGTCCATATAATCCTCAAATCCCCGAATCCAATTCTACTTCTGGGGCACTCAGCCTAAGACAGTCACATTATGAAGTAATGGGTCAGAATTCAAACCCAGTTCTGTCGGACTCCAAAGCCCTTGCAACTAATCTTCATCCTGCCTGCTGCAGTAATCAAGAAAACATAATCGTAATCAAGAAAACGATACCCGTACACATGCTTACCTTTCGTTATAGTTAGACATGCATTTCGCCGATGCTCCGCTTTCTTCCATGATGCAGAAAGCACGCAGTGAAGTTGCAAGACATCCAGGGTTCTCATTGACCTTTTATACTGCAAGTCTTCCAGGTATTAGTTTATAGCATGTCCATGAGCTAACCAGGTTTCACCTAGTGTCCTTGCTCCCATAAAGCTAGACTTACTCTCTAGGGTGCAGAAGGAGGCTTCTCTTCTTTCCTGGCCTTGGTCAACGGTTGATGGGCCAGAAGGATACACTGACACGCCTCTAAGTAACTTTGTTAAGTTTGTATGAAATAGAAGTAAAATAATTCAGAGGAAAGAAGTGAGCAATGTCTGTTTGCTGCTCTAGTAGAGGGGAAAAATTTAGGGGAGAGTAGGGCAGGGGCTGGGTTTCTGCTTGAGCTCTTTCTGTTAGCATTTGTGCCTGAAGGACTTTTAGACCTTGCCAGCCATTTATCATCTTTGCCACTTTTGTTATGTCTTTATTTTTTCTTTTAATCAGAATCTGCTGCTGTATCCACTGGCTTCGAAGGGTGGCTTTTTGGTTTTCGCTTGTTTGTTGTTGTTGTTGTTTTCTTTTGGAAGTTGGGTTCCTTGGGGAGGGGAAGGAGGATGTGGAGACTGAGGACATTGTTTGTGTCTGCTTTTAACCATGGGGAGGCTGTGTAGGAGCTGCAGATCTTAACCGCCCCAGTCCTCCACATCTTCCCCACAAAACCCTGGGGAAAACTGCACTTTGGGATGGGAGTAAGTCAACAAGGCTTCACTGGGAGACTGAGGAAGAAATAGGCAGTTGTTAGAGCCTCGGTGAGAAATGAGCAGTCCAGAGCGCTGTGAGAGGGGCGGGTGAGATGTAAGGAGCCCACTCTCAAGGCAAGGGGTCCTGTCTCCCTCATGTGAGGGGTCATGGAATTCCTCTTGGATGGGGAAAATGAAAATAACTGGGAGAGGGGAAGAAAGGGGGTAATTAGCTCTTTTTGAGACTGAAGTCCAAGTTTTACACACAGTGAAGACATAACCATCAACTAACTTCCTACTGATTTTTAACGAATATTTCGATCCCCTTAGCCTATATCTATAACCATATCTATCTCATTTATATCTCTATCTCTATCACATCTCTATCAATATCTATCTATATCTATATCATCCATATCTATATCTGTATCTATAGCTATACAGATGGTTATTGATTTACAAAGGGGTTATATTCCAATAAGCGCATAATAAAGTCAAAAAATCGTAAGTCAAACTATCATAAGTTAAGGGCCGTCTGTGTCTCAACTATGTATGTATGTATCTGTGTATCTATTTATCTATGTAGCTATCCATGTATCTATCTACAGATCTCTCTGTCTATCAGTCAAGCTAACTATATAATATGTCATAGTAGATCTTTTCAGCTCAGATTAGAATTTTGTTTACCTGGCCACTGATTGCTGTAAGGCACCAACATATGTATCCATTGGTTGTCTGACATGATGACACTTCTCCTCTGGTATTGTTTGGAGGTGAAAGACAAATAAGGCCACCCTCATTTGGGCCCCCAAGAGCTCTAAGATGTAGAGAGAGGTGAATTTGTGTCAACCCCATTCCCTCACTGCTCTGGATTTCACAGAGACCTCTCCTTGGGATATTGTTCTCTCTGGTCCAACACGCGGCTTCACTGGGAGTGGGGAGAGGGGGTGTCCACTTGACCAACTACATCAGCCCAGACGTGATTATGGACTTCAGAGAGTGCCAGGTGACTGTCATTCCTATCATTCCTTTTTGATGATGAGGAAGAGGGTGTTGAAGATGTAAAGTGGCTTGCCAGGTTTCCCCCATTCTCACTGGTAGAAGTGTAGATTCTTGGCTCATGTTCTTTCTACTGTTCTCTCAATTTATTAGGCCTATTATATCAGACAAATGCCCTCTCTTCCCCATGCTGATGTTATAGAGAGGAAGATATAGACAAATAAGCAGTAACAATGTGATGAGATTGGTCCTGAAGTTGGGGAAGCACAGGAAATTCTGAAGTGTATGATAAAGACTTCTTGCATAGTCTGGGTGTCTGTGATGAATGAAGCCTTCCTAGAAAAAATGACATTTGAGCTAAACTGAAACCTGAAGGATGAAGAGGGATTATCTAGAAAAACTGGGGGTGGCATGCTAGAGTTGAAAGAAAAATGTTCCAGGCAGTGGGAAGAGCATGAAAAAAATCCCATTAATGAGAGAGAACATAATGCAATTAAGGAACTGAAAAAAAGTATAGCAGGGTTAGAAAATACAGTGTGTTGGCTGGGGCACGTGGGGCTAGGGAGATATGACATAGGAACCTCACCTCCCCGTACAGATTTAGATCTCTTATGAGCAAAGGCGTTTGTCCCTCTTGTGATTTGAAAAGCTCGGGGCTGAGTATTAATGTTCGATGTTTAAGGTTTGAGTGAATGAATTTATAAGGATAAAAACCATAGGTATCCATACAAACTCCTAACAGAGTCCCAAACTCTCATTATTTGAGTTAGGTATTAGCAAAAATACAGTTTCATAAAAGCACATGACATGTGGGGTAGACTTGAGTTTTCATCAGTGTTGGTTCCCTTGAGACTGGGAAAAGTATCTTCCTGCCTCTATGAGAATCTTGCCTTTCACCCAACATTTCTGCCTGGTTCTAGGTGGCTGAATGAAGACAACCCCCCAGGTTCACCTGTCAGGTTTTCTCTGGATATTCCTCAAGGTCCCCTGAATTGTCACCCCAGGTGACCAGGGGTCCTCCAGCTCAAGGCTCAAGGCTCGATGAACATCTGGCAATTTGACTTGGGGAAGTCATTGCACAGAGATGTCAAGTCCAAAGGTGAGTCAGAAAAGTTGATATCAGCTCAACTATTAATATGTATAATCCTTATAACCATGGATCCATCCATTGCTGGAATACTTGAAAACACACACACACACACACACACACACACACACACACACACTTACAGGATGACTTCCTTGTCTTACACCTTACTTATGGAATGATGTTTTCTCATTCTCCCTTGCTACTTTATTCCACATTTTCAGTCATTTTCCCTAATGAAACTATCAGGCAGAACTAATCCAAACATCGGCTTAATTAATCAACATTTGGCAGTCTATGACTATATGCTCCAGTCCAAATTACTTGTGACAACTTTCTTAATACAAAACTAAAACATCTACATGAAGGCAGTGGCACTATTAGCTGGCTGGAGAGAATGACTCTTCAATTTATCTATTTTAATAAAGTTGCAATAAACCTTTAGTCCCCAGGTGCAATAAGAAGCATTTTGCTGCCAGAAAATGTCTTTATTTATTTTTAGCTCAATAAAGAAAAAAATAAAGTGTCTTTGTAGTATAGATGTGTTCTCACAAGAGCAACTTCTGGACAGAAATAGAGTGTATACTCCTGGAACACCTTCAGGTCAGGTGCTCAGGCCAACAGGGCTCTGGGTAACTGGTGTTCCAGTTGGTTCCTTCCAGAAGCTGTGGTTCTCGTTTAGAAACTGATGTCACAATAGGAAGATGAATCAGAAGAATGATAGTCTCTCCTATTTGTTCATTCCATTATGGTGACTTGAAGACATTTGATTTTCTTTGATCTTACTATATCTCTGGGACATAGGTAAAGGAAGGATTCATTCCTTTAATCAGCACCAATACCGGGGGCGCCAAAAAAATCAATGCACATTTTAAGTGATGTTAAGAGATGTTTGCCATAATAGAAGTGTCTGACACTGATGGTAATCATTTTGAGCTCCTCTTGTAACTGTAGAAGTCAAATGTGACTTTTATTCATCTTATTGAGTATTGCATTTTTAATAATTTTTTTCCCTTTCTTAAAATGTAATGTACATTTATCTGGCATCCTCTGTGTTTAAGTTCCTACTCCATGCTAGGACCTGGGCTACACATTAGAGATGTAGGAATGCGCAAGATAGACATGGTCCTTGTTGTGCTAGACATCTTAATTTATCCCACCCCCACCCCGCCAGTGCTCCTCCTCTCCATCGGCCTCCACCCTGCCTGTGCCCTGAAGTATGGACTACATCACCTGAGCTTCCTGACCTCTTGTATCCAGTTGAGTTTGGCCATAAAGGCTGAGGCATTTATTTCACCAATTTCCTCCCTACTGACCTGGACAAGGCTGCAGCCCCTGTTTCTTCTAGAATAGTCATAGCCCTCTTTAGTTTCTGGAGCCACTTACCCCTTCAAGCCTAGAAGAAATAATGAGTCCATATTCTTGTTACCTCTGGGGTGCCTCAAACTCTCAAAATCAATTCCCCCATTAGACTACACCATCTGTTTCCTGCCATTACTCTGATTGGTATACTTAGCTTCAGGTAACTTGTAGCCTGGTGGCTATTAACCAAATAATTGCACAAATCATTAGTTGCAATTGTGACATGCGCTATAAAAGATGCCTTGTGAGAGTATATACTAGGGCATTTGACCTACTCTGGGAAATCAGGAAGGATATCCCCATACCAGTGATATTTAAGCTGAGACTAGAGGGCTGAGGAGGAATTACTCATGATGATTTTAGGTTGGGTAAGAGGCAGGGTGGTATTCAAGGTAAAGGGAAGAAAGTGTTTGAAACCATGCAGGCTAGAAGAAACTTTGTTCACTGGAAGAAGACTGGGAGGACACCAGTGTGAATGGAGTCTTTTTAAAGAGGCAAGATGGGAGTATGGCTGAAAGCCTGGAGGATCAGCAGGGAGAAGAGGGAAGGAGATTCAGGGCTGGGCCTAAGGTAAGGTAAGCGAGGCCCTGAACACAAACGAATGAGGAGGTGATCACTCTCAGGGTCATGCAAATGTGATAGTGAGCGCCTCCTCAAATGTTATGTCCTAGGCCAGGCTCGGTGGCTCAGCCTGTAATCCCGCACTTTGGGAGGCCGAGGTGAGTGGATTGCCTGAGCCCGCAGGTTCGAGACCCACCTGGGCAACGTAGGGAGACCTCATCTCTACAATAAATTAAAAAAAAATTAGCCAGGCATGGTAGCGTGTGCCTGTAGTTCCAGCTATTTGGAAGGCTGAGGCGGAAGAATTGCCGGAGCCCAGCAGGTTGACACTGGGGGTGGTTGTGAGTATGCCACTGCACTCCAGCCTGGGTGACAAAGTGAGACTTCAACTCAAAAAACAAACAAAAAAAACCAAATGTTGTGTCCCACGCACCTCATGTCCCTCAGCCACACTATGGCCCTACGTCATTCTGGAAATGACATCAGGAAAGAGGAGGGTGTCCAAGGGTGAAGGAGGGACAAGAACCAAGCAGAATGGACTGAGCAGAGGGGTAAAATAGAGTAGGGATAAACTGGAGAGGGAAAACTTCCCCACAAAGTCATAGACAATGTTATTCTTCTGCCATTGATAGGTGGCAGTACACATGGGGTATTGCCTAACAGGGAAGCTCACCGAGCTTTTGGTGTCCAGATATGTTACTGGGGCTCCATCACATATTTGCCTGGCTGACCTTGGTAGGTGGAACTGATACCACGTGGCCCCAATCCCCCATTATACATCACATTGCTAGACAGAATCCAAAGTGAGCAAAATCCTATCTGGCATAGTATTCCAAGTGCCTAAAGATCACCTCCCAGTGGCTGAGGGTGAAGGCCAAGACCTTTCTTTGGGTAAAATTAATCCCTCACTACACATGAGCCCTTTATAAAGAACCACTGCGCATCCATGGATAGCCCACCAGGCCTGTGGGAACACTTAGACTATGAAGTCACAACCTGTCTGGCTGGCATCAGTTTCTCAGATGGAAGAGAAAGGAGCTAAGGGTGTTTAATATGATTTTTTAAAAAACATTTATTATGTAGTTTTAATATAAAATTAACAAATGCACCAGTAAATTTTTCTAACAATATCAAGATGTATAACACAGAAAGTTCCCATTATATAACAAAATCCAGGCGTGTATATTGAATAGAAAGTTTTCCCATACTTCAAGAAATAACAGTTTTTTAAAAAATTTGGTTTATATTTTTCCATTTTTCCTGCGCATATTTTAACATATAAATATGTAATTACTTTTAACAAAAATGATAAACTGTGCGTAGCGCTCTGGAACTTGCTTTTCCCCTTAACAGTATATCATAGATATGACACAGAAATGTCATCATATATAAATGAGCCTCATTTTTCTCGACGGCTGAATAGTATTCCAGTGTGAATGTTCCACAGTTTATTTAACCAGTCACTTATTGATAGGCACATAGGTTATTGCCAAATTTTTTCCTATTACAAACAATGCTGCAATGAACATATTTGTATATATATTAATATAATTTGGTCCCATGTTAGTATTTTTGTAGGGTAAATTCTTAAAAGAGGAATTGCTGGATTAAAGGATATATGTATTTTGCAATCTAATAGATCTTGCTAAATTGGACTCTGAAAAGGTGATCCAATTTATATTCATAATAACAATGTATGGGAGTGCTGGATGTCTCTCATCCTTGCCAAAGGGTTGCTATTCATCCTTTTCATAAGTCCAAATATTTAATGGGAAGCCAGGATTACACTCTTTGTTTTCCTGAGGAATGACTGGCATTTCCTTTTCAATGACACATGCGACCCTCATGGAGGGACACTTCTTGCCCCAGTCACAACCTGTGAGGATTAGATAGGTGGTGGGGAATGTGGGTGGCCCGGGAAAGTTGAACTCTGGAGTAAAGCAGTCAAATGTGGACTTATTTGATATTTTGTTCGTGTAGACACTTGATTTGAGATTGAACGCTTGAAACTTATGCCCCTGGGCTTGCCTAGTGCCCCGATGACTTTCCATTAAGTGAGATGTATTCGTTTTCTGTGGCTGTGCAACCCATCATCACAAATCTGGCAGCTAAAAAATAACAGGAATTCGTTACCTCACAGCTCCTGTAGGTCATAAGTCCGGGCATGGCATAGCTAGGTTCTCTGTTTAAGGTCTTATTGTCTGACATCCAGGTGTCAGCTAGGGCAGCTATCCCATCTGAGGCTCGGGATCCCTCTTCTGTTGGCAGAATTCGAGAGTCTTGTGACTTGCGGTCATATGACTCAGGTCCTCATTTTATTGCTTGCTGTCAACTGGGTATTATCCTAGAGGCCTAGCCAGTGGGCCTCTCACAACACAGCAGTCTGCTTCTTCAAAGTCAGAAGGAGAATCTCTCCAGTTGGCTACAACTAGAAAGTCTTATAGTGACAATTACAGAAATTAATTATGGAGGTGAGTGTCTGATCACCTTTGCCATATAATGTAACCTAATCACTAAAGTGACTATTCCATCATATTCCCAGGTTCTTCCCACACCCAAGGAAAGGGGATTGTACACAAGGAGGGGAAATCTTGGCGGCCATCTTACATTTTCACCCACCGCCTTACCTGATGGTGTGTGTAGTTTCTGTGTGTCCTGGGCTTTAAGGGAGAGATGGGGCTTAGCTGTAATCCCAGGTGCACTGTCCTTTGGCAGGATAAATAGAGTCCTCTTAGCTGGGCTCGGTGGCTCAGCCTGTAATCCCGCATCTTTGGGAGGCTGAGGTAGTGGACTGCCTGAGCCCTCGGGTTCGAGACCCACCTGGGCAACTTGGCAAGACCTCATCTCTACAATAAATCAAAAA
>NW_007256866.1:192874-239811 GCF_000164805.1 Carlito syrichta
AAAAATAGAGTCCTCTTCTATTTTTGTCTTTTATGTAATTTCAGTGAAAATTTCCTAATGAGCCGAGCAATAACACATTTGGGTTGTCCACTGGTCCTTCCCTCCTTTTCTCTCCCTCTCACTTAAAGAGGTAGGTCCAGGTGGTTATGATTATTCTACCTGGCTGGGTGTTAAGAGCTAAGCTAGGTCCCTCCTGAGAATCTGGAATATGTATTGAGGATGTGGATTAGTCAGGCGGTTGGAGACACCGAGGCTGACAGCTTCCCAGGTTGGATAACTACTTTATGCCACATGCACAGAGATGAAGGAATTCAACCAGGAATAATAATAATAATAAAACTGAAGCCGACATGTAAAGAGAAGTGATGCTGGAGTCAGCAGCTATTGTGGTTTGCCCAACACACAGGACTTTCAATGCTAACATCAGGCAAAGCAGAACCAGTGGGTCACCCAGAGTAGAGAAGAGTGACCTGTGTGTGCTTGGTCCCAGGAAGACAGCAAAGCTTCCCTGAATCCTGATGCCGTCCAGCGCCTGCTCCTAGTCTTGGGAGAAGCCTGCCCCAGCCTTTTACTGGAATCCCATGGACTATCCTTTACCCAATTCCTGTTGAAGCTGGTCTGGAAGTTTAACTTTAGGGAGACCACACTTCCTAACCTCCCTCATGACTAGATTCTCCCCATGAAAACATAAGATGTGCCATTTCCAATCCCAGGTAGTTGACACCAAGTGACTGAGCTCCATGCATTCTCCCCCTCACCCTGCAGCTGTAAGTGGGGAACTCAGGGAAGACAGAAAAAGGAACATCCCAGATCCCTGATGACAGCTGAAGGAAGACTGCTGAGAAGGGCTGCTCCATCCTCAGGGGGTTTTTTGTGTCAGAGAAATCCAGCTTTCTTTATTTGATCATGGAGTTTCAGGGTTTGTCTCCACAGCGGAGTCCTCTGACTAACACAGTGGGTTTCTTTCACTCCCGACCAGAAGAGCTTTTATTAAGACAGCATGGGTCTCAAGGTGTCTACTGAAAGCATCTTCACTTTCAGGACACCTAGGAAGGGTCTTATTTGGTCATTTACAGAATGGTCAGAGATGTTAATCAGTCCGTACCTGAGGGCAGGATTTGGGATTTAGGGTGCAGAGCAGGAACAGAGAGATTACAGCTGACTTTGCTGAGTTTTCTACCTCCCCTGAGAGCCGACTCTAGCTCCCCAGCAAGAAGACAGGGGGTGTGGATACCGGGAGAAAACTCCTGGGCCAGAGCAGGGCAGTCAGCACAGGTGCCTCAGTTGCACTTGGGTCAAATGAAGAGACCCTAAGACCAGGCACAAGTGAAGCCATGAGAACAGTTGGCAGCAGAAACCCAGGGCACAATCCATCAATTCCCACCTGCTGAGGGAAGGCAAGCTTGGTTTCCAGACCCTAAGGCTTACAGTCGACTAGAAACTCACAAATTACCAAAGCTGACTTGAGAATAAACAGAAAATTGGAACAGATCTGTATCAAATAAAGAGAATAAATCAATAACAACAACAAAAAAAACAACCCTCTAACAAACTAAAGTCCAACACCAGACAGGTTCACTGATGAATTCTACTAAATATTTAAAGAACGAACACCAATCTTTTTCAAACTCTTCCAAAAAATCGAAGAGGAGAAACCATTCTTAACTCATCCTGTTAGGCCAGTATTACCCTGATGCAAAGCCACACAAAGCCGCTAGTATCTCAGTGGCAGAGAAGGCCACACCCATGGCCTGCTGCGACACCAATTTCCAGCTGACCCAACACAAATGAAGTGGGGATATGGGGCTGCATGGACCTTTGGGACAGTCAGCTCTGGCTCCTGCTGGGTCCCTGGCCAAGCCCCTGCCTTTACTACTCTCCTCTTGCCTCTCTTGGCCACTCAACCAACTATCTTACCCACTCAGTGGACAGGAACCCCTCCCCAGGCTGGGCCCACCTCCCTCCTGATGCTGTTCCGTCTTCCTCTCGTAGACCAGGACTTCTCACACTTTTCTGCGCACAGAGTCACCTGGGATCTGGTTAAAGTGCAGACTCTGATTTAGTAACTCTGGGCTAGGGTCTGAGACTGATTTTCTTACTAATCCTTAAGCAGGGACCATGTTTCTGCTCCTAGGGCATAATTTTTATTTTGACTATTTTCTTGAGTGCCACTCACTCTGCCCCCCAGAATGGAGTGCAGTGGCATCATCACAGCTCACTGCAGCCTTGACCTCCTTGGCTCAGGCAATCACCCCACCTCAGCCTCTCCCAAGTGGCTTGGACTATAGGTGTGTGCCACCATGCCTGGCTAATTTTCTTTTATTTTTTGTAGAGACAAGATGGTGCTATGCTGCCAAGGCTGGTCTTGAACTCCTGGACTCAAGCAATCCTCTCATCTCGGCCTTCTAAAGTGCTGGGATTATAGGCATCAACCACCGTGCCTGGCCCGCCTAAGGGAAGGTTTTGAGTAGTAGGGTCTGGAGCACCAATTCCAGAAACACATTTGAGCCCAACTCACACGCTGCCTCAGGGAATTCAGAAAAGTCATCCCCAGGTGGGGAACCTTGGGAAGTAGATCTGTTCATAGTATGCCAGGGGAGATTCAAGAAGCCCTGTCCTCTCTTAGGGTGGAGAAGCTACAGCATACTCGTATACTCCCATACACATATGTACTACAGCATGCACAGCATGCCTCACATGTCCACATACCACACACACACACCTACACACACACACACATACTACAACATCCCTAACACCTCTACATGCCCCTACACACATATCTCACAACACCTTTAATGCCTCTACATGCACCCACCCACACACACACACACACACACACACACACTTCACAACACTTTTAATGCCTTTATATGTGCCTGCACACATACACACACACACACCACAGCACCCTTAATATCTCTACAAGCACACACATCTCACAATATATTTAATGCCTCTACATGCCCCTACACACACACACACTCACACACACACACACACACACACCTTTAATGCCTCTTCATGTGCATACATACACACACACACACACACCACACAACACCCTTAACACTCTTACATGTCCCTACATATACACACACAACATTTTTAATGCCTCTATATGCTCCTACACACACACACACACACACACACACACTCACACACACACTCCACACACAATACCCTTAATGTCTCTACGAGCCCCTATACACAGACACATACACTCACACTCCATACCATTAACACCTCTACATCCCCCCACACACATACACAAGAATGGAATATGGTGGTTCACAAAACCATGCTGTTGAGTACAAGTCCCTTTTCAAACTTTTGGCTCAGGAAGGGCTGCGACACTGGGAATTTGGGCAGAGGTCGTGAAGGCTGATGCAGACAGAGGCTGGAGGAGGAGGAATGGAGGAGATCCTGATGGGCTGCAGGTATTGTTAGGTCTAAGAGGAAGGCAGGGAGGAGGCAGAGGAGTGGCAGTGGGGCCTCTAGCTTCTGATGGTGCCAGTGGCTGCCAAGGGCTGCCCAGACATAACAGCTACCGTGCAGGGCTTGCGTGGTTTACAAAGCATTCCGCAGCATTTCATTCTCTCAGGAGGCATCATGATCCTGATTTTACAGGTGAGGAATTGATGGTCCTTGGCGTGAGGTGACTTGCCTCAGGAGTCGTGACTCCAATGGGGGTCACCCAGAAACCCCATTACTGTTGCCTGAGTCAGCCCGGAAGCTGGATGGGGGAAACTGAGGAGCCCTGTGTGTCAATGCCTCCCCCTTTGAACAAGGAAGAGGACGTGAGTGTGAAAGGGGTTGGTCGTGGGGACATCTACTGAAACTGTGATCTCCAGAGGACCAGGGAGGAGTCTTCCCTTTCTCAGTGGGAAAGACAACTTGGATGAGAGGTTAAAGAGAGGTCTCAGCATGGCTGCAGCTCCAGCCCCTCCCCTTCCATTCTGGAGGAACCAGGCAATGTGGAGAACTGACATGTGGACGGGGTTTTCAAACACCACCATGCTGAGCATGTACTTGGAGAAGTTATAGCATTAAAGGCTATCAGAGGGCATCTATCACTGTTGCAGGGACATACCAACCACATGAGGGGTGCTCCCAGCTCTTCCCTGGACTCAACACACAAACACTACAGAAGCACACATACACACACACACAAATACACAGGCACAGACAGACACACAAATACATAGACACACAGACATTCACACACACAGATACCCACAGACACAGACTGACAAATACAAAGACACAGACACACACATACACATCAACTCACACACACATACACACATGAACATACAGAGAACCAAACACATATGCACACAAACACATATACACATGGACACCCACAGATACACATGTTCAGACATACACATGCAGTCATACAACACACACGCGAACTCACACATGCATGGACACACAATACACATGTGTAGATATACAGACACAGACACACATATATGAACATACACATGGACACTCTCAGGCACACATATAGAGATATATAGATATACACAGATACACATGACATAAACACATACATATGCACCCACATGCATATATACACATACATATACACACATAAACACACAAATACACAGACTCATACACAAATACACAGACTCATACACAAATACACAGACATGCATACATACACAGACATATACACAAATACACAGACACACAGACATTCACAGACACAGACACACACCGACGCACACACAGATACCCACAGACACAGGCACACAAATGCAAAGACACAGACACACAAATATACATCTACTCACTTACACATAAACTCATGGATATACACAGACCCACACACATATACACACAAATACATGTACATGGACATCCATAGCTACACATGTACAGACATACAATACACATACACACTTGTACACATGAACACAGAGACACATATGGATGGACATACACATATATAGACACACAGACACAGAGACACATATATATGAACACACACACGAACACCCACAGACACACTTATTACACATATATATTCACACTGACACAGACATAAACACACACATGCATATATACACATACATATAAACACACAAATTCACAAATACACACAGACATACACATACACACAGGCACACATAGACATATAATACATGCACATGCACATGTACATACACATACATATATACAACACAACTTCCCCTCCATCCCTATGCCCCATATCCCTGTTTTCTTCTGTCCACCCCCAATTCACAAAGGTCCGTAGAAGAATACTGGCCCACAAGACCACAGACACTAGTGGTAAATCAGTATCTCACCTGAAAACACAGAAATCTCCCTTTGCCAAATTTCCTTCCAGTCAAACCAGGTAATGCAAGCTCTGGGCTTGGATCCAGAGCCCCTGTTCTTACTAGCTGTGTGCCAACAGACAAGCCTTTTGACCTCTCTGAGTGTCAGTGTCCTCATCTGGAATATGGGCAGGACTGTCTCTGTGGAGCTGATACAGGCTCAGCCAAAGTAACATATGAAGAGCTCAGGACACTGTAAAGTGTAGCACTGTATTACCATGGAGAGCCCACAGCAACAACTGCAGGAGGGTATTTGCAGACATCGCTAATGGGAACGCACCAGAATCCTGGGGCTATGTGGTGCTTGCGTGGCTGTGCCCGTTGGTGGACTCTTCTGAGAAGAATGCTTCCTTGCTGGCATTGCAGCCTGGTCACTACATGGACCATGTAATTCCCGCTCCACTGCACTGTGCCTCTTCTCCCTGCAGCTGCCCTCCTGGAGGAAAGCACCAGGCAGGTGTTGTCAATGGCTCCTAGGGATTACGTGAATTATATGTCTATCTCTGGCTGGGATGCCTGGCATCCCAGTGTGGCTCCCACTCTCTGCTGTCCAGACTGGCTGACCCCTTGGGATCACAGTCTGTTGTTAAGTTGTTACTAAGATCCCAGGGGTGCTGTTCTGAAAAAGCGATAAAAGACAGCTAACATAAATCCCCCATAGTACTCCCAGGCTGCCAGCAAATTCACTTGCTCATTCACTCAGCCAACCTGCATGGGCATCTGCTACATGCCAACCCCTGCACTTGGCTCGGAGATGCTGAGATGGAGCGATGCAGTCCCAGCTCTCAAGGACCCCCTGGGATGGGAATGAAGGCAGACACAGAGCATGGGCTGAGTGCTGTCATAAATAGAGAAGCATCAGAGTGGGCGATGGCATCACCACAAGGGCTTGGCAGAGGAGGCAGTGCTGGAGTAGAGGCTTGAAGGGTGAGTAGGACCCTGTCAGCTGCAAAATGATTATGGGGCCAAGAGGGTACTTCCAGACAGAAGAAACAGCATGTGCAAAGGAAAGGAGGTATGAGGGAATGGAAGGAAGCTTGGTGTGGCTGGAATGCCAGCTCCATGGTGGGCGCTGATGTTCTAATGCATCTGTAGCCAGTTGTCCAATATGTGTCTGTCTTTTTCCCCAATTAGACTGTAAGCTCCTTCAGGGCAGACGCTGTGTGTTTTAATTCAATTCTGTGTGTGTATTTGATAAACATTTACTAAAAAGATGTTGCATGCAGTATACTGTGTTGTTCCCTCGAGAGAAGTCAAAGACTAGGTCAAGAGTAAGTTCCTACCCTGAAAGGGCTTCCAGTCTAGGAAGGAAGACCAGCACATTCAGAACCACGAGGCCTAGGAGCCCAGGAGGAGGCACTCAGGGTCTGGGGAGGCTGAGGGTGGAGTGGGAAAGAGATGGATGCCAAGCAGGAGGCATCAGGAAAAGTTTATGGAGGAGGTGGTGTTGAACCAGCTCTTAAATGTCAGCAGGAAAGATGGTGGGAAGTTTATGAGTGGAAGAGTCGGCGTCTGCGAAGTCCCAAGGTTTGAGAAATGTAGGTGAGTTCTGGAATAAGGATGAGACTCCTGTAGCAGCGTTGTTGGGCATATGAGTTGTGAGTGTGAGTGTGTGTGCATGTAGGATGGGAGTGAGCAAGTAACTAACAACAGCTGCCGCTATATAGTATTGACTGTGGGCTGGCCTCTCACATATTACATATATTTGCATAGTTTGCATATGTTACCTTGTGTGGACTGTGTAGCACCAAGAGGTAGATTTTACTATATTCCTCAAACAATTTAGGCAAAGAGAGACTCAGTCACTTCCTTAGGCCACACAGTTAGAAAGCAGCAGAGCCATTTCCTTCCTCTTGCTGGTAGGGCCCTGAATTTGTTTGGTGTCCACCCCTCCCCACAGGACTGTAGGGTAAATCTCAATTTGTGGAAGCTGATTCTGGCCCCATTGTCTTTGCCAGTCATTGGTCTAAAAAGGGACATATGACCCAATCCTGGCCAATGAGAAGAGAATTCTGCTGGGAGACTTTGAGGGGAAAGTTCTTCATTAACAAAAAGAAAAAGAGAAAATAGCTTCTCTTCTTGGGTGACTCCTGGATCTTATGATCAGAAAGGGGGTCTATATGAGGGGGTCTATATGCTGAAGATGGTGGATTGGAAAGATGCAGAGAACCCCGGAAAACATACTGAGCCAGTGATTGTACCAACTTTGGTAGTTCCCCTACTCTGGTCATCCTGTGGTGTGAGATCACTAACCTTCCTGGTTGAAGCCAATTGGGTGAGGGTTTCAGTGACTTGCAGCCCAAAGCATTCTCTGATATTTAAGGAGAGAGGACATGAAGGATTTCCTCACAGAGTCTAGCATGGTGTTTTGCACCCAGATAGCAGCAAATGGAGAAAGAGGAAACTTTCAGATCCCTACAAATCTCGGATCGTAGGCAGATGTTCCAATCTAACCCTAGATAGATCTCACTAACCTACAGCAAAAGCCAGAGATTGAGGGGGTGGAGGAAGGGAGCTGGTAGTCAGCAGTTTGGGGCTTTAAATGTAGATCTACCCTCATCTTGCTGTGTGACCTTGGGGGAGCCATGCCCTTCTCTGAGTCTTAACTTTATTATCTGTCACATAAGTGGGTAGGACTAGACATTTTTTAAAGGAACCTTCTGACTCTTTGATTTCTCAATGAATTGTCATCTGTCTAAACCCATTAAACTGTTTTACTGAAAAACCATAAAGTGGGGGATGCTGGTGGTTGGAATTGGGGGTGGTGGATGAGCAATTGAGTCCAGTGACTGCCTTTGTGTCACTAAGACTAGCTGAGAAAAATGTTTACTCTACAGATGGAGAAGAAGGATTTGGAACTGTCCCATTTTCAAAATGCGCAGGGAGAGGGGCAGGCAGAGATAGTGGAGTTTGAGGCAACTTCTCATCACGTCTGCATGGTGAATCTACTCTGAGGACCACAGGGAGAACACTACTCTCTAATAGAAAAGGAGTGAAGAGGGCAGTCACCCAAGAGCCAGCTCTCTGATAGCTCTGGCTAAAGCATCCTGGAGATGGAACAGCATCACTAACTCTCCACGGCAAGAAGTGCTAGACGGCTTTAGGCAGAACATCTGCCTTCCATTCATTTCCAAAGAAACCATTAGGCTGCATTCAAAGATGGAAATATTTCTTCAGAGTTTTTTTCTGATCTTCCTTCTGTCTCCCTGCCCTTACCTGCTTCTTGGGTATAGTGTACTTATGTTGCTTTTTTGGACTCTGGGCTCACCCCTCACCCACTCCCACCCTGCCGTCTGCTCTGGGCATTCTGCCCACTCCTGTCTTTCCTGAACATGGTCTGAGATGGCCTTTTCCCAGTGTAAATCCTGATCCACCCACACCTCTGTTTTCTAAGTGGATTGGTGTCAGACACACTGAATTAGAATGGCTGCCAGTTTTTTGCTAAAACTTACTTTTTAAAAATTGCTTTTCCTTCTTTTTCTCCTTCCCTCCTCCCCTCCCCCCTTTCCTCTCTCCTCCCCTCTTCTTTTCTTCCCTATCCTCCCCTCCACTATCCTCTCTTCTCCCCTCTCCTCTCCTTTTCTCCCCTCCCTTTCTCCCCTTCTCTCCCTTCCCCTCCCTTCCACATTCCTTCCTTTCCCAATAGAAAGTTTACTAAATTAAATCAATCCCTAATAGTCAGAAATGTTGGATGCCATAACAAATGTGAAAAGACCATTTTCTAGTGGAACAAAAGAAATTTCAGAGGAGGTAGGCACTGGAGCATGTATTCAACTTTTTCTTTTATGTGTCAGATTTTTGTTAACCTCCTACACAGTCAGCCTATAAACCAGGCTTCCAGAAGCTACAGGTCTAACACACTTAACCTGAGAATGTTCAAAATATGCTAAAGTTGATATACACATGGTCTGGAGGTGAAAGAAAATAGGATTGGGTGACTGTGATGGTCTTGATATCATGAAGGAAAAAGGAACTAGGAGTGGGAGACCCAGCCTGTCTAGGATGTACTGGAATTTGGGTCATAATCAACCAGCCACCATCCTAAATACTTTACATGTATTTATTGAATCCTCTCAAACAAATTAGTGTGGTAGACATTATTATTATTCCCATTTTACAGATGAGAAAACTGAGCCATAGAGAGTTAGGAATCATCTCAATGTCCTACAGCAGCAGAGCCATGTTTTGAACACTCGCAGTGTGGTTCTAGAACCCTCGCAGTGTGCTTGGGACTGTGTGGCCACTTGAAAGAATACAGGTGGAATTTGCCCCTTACATCTTACCTTTGTGCTGGTTTATGGAGGTTCAGAGTCTCACCTTGGTCTAAACCTTTTCCTATCCCTCCCATCAAAATGGCCTGTCTCATGCTCCAGCCATCCTGTCTCATAAGATGAAAACTCACACTAAGCTATAAAAGGTGAGTGTTGTGCTTCAGTTATTGAATGAACATGTTCCGTTGGTTTGCTCTGTGTCTGGATACTGTGACAAGTAAAAAAACCAGTGGGCAGGGAGAGTGGTAACAGGGAGACATAGTCCCTCCCTCAAGGAGCTCATAGTCAAATTCAAAACATGAATGTAAATGACAAAAATGTTGGATAGAAAGAGATGTGTGGTCACAGGACAGGTTAAAGCAAAACAAGGAAGAGAAAGAGATGACAGCCTGGGGGTCTGCTCTAGAGGGAGATAATGTAACTTTGAGTGTGACTTTGAAGCCTGAGCTGAGAGAAAGAGCAACGCTGCCAGCAGAAACAGCAGGAGCAAAGGCCTCGAGATGGAAAGGCAGGAGAAGATTGGAGGACTGGAAAATGATCCTATTAGATAGAGGCAGTGGGAACAGGACACAGAGCAACCGTAGGGAGTAGGGGGTGGGTTTTGCCAAAACTGAAGTTTGGGTACTAACCGCAGACAGAGGGTTGGTATTTACTCTCTCAGTGCCAAAATGATGCAGTGCCATTCTGACAACAGTCCATTAGATCTTTGATTCTCAAACTGAGTTCTCCAACTACCCGGGGTGGGGGAAGGGGAGCCAGCAAAATGCCGGAAGGACCAAAGTCATGGGGTGATCCTTGTGCATCTTCTTGGAGCAACATTTTTATTTGATAGATGGTATTTTAAAACATTGCTTTCATATGAAAACAAATGTGGGGGAAATGATGGCATGGAATACAACTTGCTATCATTTTTCTCCAGCTAAAACAGGAGCCTTTAGATGGATTGTTTTGGGCTGCAATCTGAAGGAAGTGACAATCGAAATATTTAGCAAACAGTAAGAGCAGCCACCAATCAGAACTGGAGCAGGTTATTGGAGGACCCCTGCAGCACCCAGAGTTAACCCTTTAGTTGCTGGACTGCGGGAAAGACTGGAATCCTAAGGGAGAGGCTAGAACAGCACCAAGAGGAAGCATTGGGGGGCTCAGGAGACCATCTATTTACCAACTGATAGGGAAGTATTTAGTATTTTAACAACCAGCTGGATATCTGCCCTGGTTACCCTCCCAGAAGCCCTGGAGAGCCCACTGTCTTTCATCTTCCATTAAATAAATGTTGAGGGAAACTTGGAGGAACACTGCTTGGAGGGGTGACTCCATCTGAGGGTTAAGGATCTGGGGGTGAGGGAGATTTTCCAGGGCATAGCATAGCCCAAATCTCCATGTCCATGTGACCTTCTTCTTCACACTTGCTGATCCGCCTGCCTACCTGGTTTATCCAGTATTAACACAGCCAGGCGAGTCCCCGTCTTTGAGCATCAGCCCCCACAACACAGCTTTCCTGCAAGAGAGCAAAGCCCACTCCATAGGCCTGCCCAACTTCATCTAGAACTATTTTTTTCACAAGAGCTTTGGAGGGGTAAAAAAAAAAAAAAAAACCCCATCCGGACGCTTAGCAATACATCAAGGATACTTGAATGCATTTGAAATATAATGAGTATGCAGTCATAAAAGACATGCTTCATAAGAATCTTTTGGAAGAAGAAATAAAACAAATGATCCTGCCTTTGTAGCTTGCCTCTCTGAGGCAGCAATGCATCCCCCGGCGCCCTCCCCAAATCACAAACTCAGGTATAAATTATAACAGGTAATCAGGCTCCTGCACAGGAAGTGCCATTGTTAACGGGAAGCAGATGGTGGACCTTCCACCTCCGACCTGGCTGCTTCCAGCAGTGCCTGTCTGCCCAGGCTTGGTGAGCAGGCAGAGATGCCAGCCTTTTTCAGTGGGCACAACCACTTACCAAGATAAAATGGGGAGATGGTGGCCTGACCAGCAGCAGAGTTGGCCACATGACCCAATTCTGGCCATATGCGGCACAGTCTGCTGGGATTTCTGGGAAAGACTCCACTCTCTCCTACAAAAGAAAAGATGGTGAGAGTGTGCCTTTGCGCCCCTGCCCTTCACTGCATTGGACACCCATGTGAGGTAAGAATGACACTAGGATCTGTGGGAGCCATCTCTGAGCAAAGTGGAGACATGGATGACACATTGAAGGCAGTGGAATTGGTGGACAGAGATCTGGGTCCTTCTTAATGGGAATGAGCTGCAGCTCAGCCCCAGAACCCACATCCCTCTGCAAATTTTATTCTAAGAGAAGTACACTTCTATTTGATGCCACTTTCAGTCATGTGCTCCTACTTTTAGCAAAAGCCTCCTGTATTAGTCAGGATGAGTGAGACTTCACTGCTGTAACACATTGGTTCACAAATCTCAGTGGTTAAACACAAGAGTTTATTTCTCATTCCCTCAAAGCCATAGAAAGTTGACTAGCCCTTCTCCATCTTACGGCTATGCCAATGTGACCTCCAAGATCTCTGAGGTAGGGGAACAAAGGACTGTGGGATTGCATGAGCTGTGTTCAAGGACTGACCTGGAAGTGGCTGACATCATTTCTGCCCACATCCCAGGGACCAGGCTCCATCTGGCCTCATGGGGGCTGAGAGGTGAATTCCCCAGTGGCACATACAGCCTTGTTTCTGCCATACTTTCTAATGGTACACTTACCTGGTCCATCCTTCTTCTATCAGAAAGTCTTTTACTTACTCAATAAATACTTATTGAACTTGCTCATGACAGGTGAGCTGTGGGAAACATAAAAGGGAAGACTTGACTGTCTTATATATCATCCCATCGCCAGTCCTCAGAGCACCTGACATGTAACACCTTTGTATTACGTGAATTTGTTCCTCTGGATCAAATGGTCATCCAAAGTTGTTATCAGAAGTTTTGAGAAAGTAACATCATGGTTTATGGAAGAAACATCCCGAGTGGTGGCAAAGAGATAGCTGGTTCTTCCACTGTGACCCACACCTGAGTGTTCAACAGTTTTTTACCAAAAAATGGCATGACCTCTGTGCCCCACCCTCCCTATTCAACTTATCTCACGCTGCTGAGTGACTTTTTTTGGTCCTCAGCCCCCTTCATGAAACAAGTCCTCAAAGGGAAACATTTGACCGATGTAAAGAGGTGAAACAGAAAATGGCAGAATCACTAAAAGGCATCAAAATTGATGAGTTCAAAGATTGTTTTGAGCAGTGGAAAAAGCATCTCGATAGATGTAGTGCATCAAAGAGAGTATTTTGAAGGTGACTGAAGTTTTTTAATAAATAACTTTCGTGGGTTTTTTGGGTTTCCCCTTCATATACATATTTAATCCAAACATCATACCTACCCTCAAGAAACTTAGCGTCTAGCTGGGAGTCAGATGACTAGATAACAGGGGTACAACGCAGCAGATTCTCACACAGAAGCAAAAGTATGATGTTGGGATTGGGATACAGAAACACAAAGACTAGCTCGGCCTGAAGAAATCCGGGAAGGCTTCATAGAAGAGGCTGCCCGTGGCTAAGGTCTTGAAGGATGATGAATTTGCCAAGCAGAGAAAGAGGGTGCAGCAGGAAGTCTGGAAACCCCAAAGAGCATGTGTAAATGAATGGCATTATGAAAAGGCCTGGCTGGTGGGGGCCGAGAAGGCCTGTGTGTCTGCAGGCCTGTGTGTCTGCAGGGAAGGGAGGGCAGGGTTGGAGGCACCAGTTTTCAGGATGTGGGCAGAAGATCTAAGGCTGTAAGGCAGAGGTTCTCCATCCTGCTGCTCATTAGAATCACTTGGGCAGCTTTTAACACAATGCCTATGCTCAGGCTCTCCTCCAAGCCAATGAAATAAGATTCTCTGGGTTGGGTCTAGGTGTGAATACTTTTAAAATGCCCCAAAAACCAGGCTCGTGGCTCAGCCTGTAATCCCAGCACTCTGAGAGGCCGAGGCGAGTGGATTGCCTGAGCCCACAGATTGGAGACCAACTGGTGCAACTTGGTGAGACCTCGTCTCTACAATAAATAAAAAATTAGCCGGGCATTGTTGCATGCCTGCAGTTCCAGCTACTTGGAAGGTTGAGGCAGAAGGATCACTGGAGCCCAGCAGGTCAACGCTGGGTTGACTGTGAGTGTGCCACCACTGCACTCCAGCCTGGGTGACAGAGTAAGACTCCAACTCAAAAAAAAAAAGCTCCTACATGGTTCTAATGGGTAGCCAGGGCTGAGCACCACTGAATCAGAGGGAGATCAGAGACAGGTTGTAAAGAGGCCTGTTTGGAAATGGAAATGGAGCCCTATAGAAACGTGCCTCTCTTCATCTCTCAAATGCCTTCAAAGGAAGCCTTTAGGATCACGTGGGGGAGAAAAAGTTTGCCAAAATGTTCCTTTGTCATTATTTTTTCCACTGCGTATGTTCCTTCTCTGCCTGGGCAGTCCGTCTCTCTTACCTGCAGTACTCCAGGGTCTGGAGATCAGCTGTGCTGACAGCTGGCAGGACATTTCCCAGCCTCCAGAAGCTCCTGAGCGAGGCAGGGCAGATGTCAGCCTCCGTTCCCGATTAACTACCAGGTCTAGGGAGTCCCACTTGGACGCAGAGCTCCTGGGCCTCACTCAGTATGCAAACATGCTCCTCTTGCATGCAGGACGTCCTGCCTCCTGCCCCAGGACCCCGAGACATGCCGATGGCAGGGGCACCCCTGCAGGATTCTGACCAGTGCT
This sequence comes from Carlito syrichta, assembly GCF_000164805.1. Classification (NCBI taxonomy): domain Eukaryota; kingdom Metazoa; phylum Chordata; class Mammalia; order Primates; family Tarsiidae; genus Carlito; species Carlito syrichta. The sequence continues at coordinate 207,244 of NW_007256866.1, forward strand.
GTGCATTCTGGGTTTGGGCAATTACGCACCAGATGTTGACTGGTCTTCCCATGTGTGGTTCCCTAATGGTCAGACTGTCTGCTGTCACAGGACCTCGTCCCCTTCTTCCTCCTGCAGCAGGTTCCCTGGGCTGTCTGCCTCCTCTCATCACTCTGAACATGTTCCCAGAATGCAGACTCACTTTACTACCAGCCCACAGAGAGTCTGCTGCAGGAACAGTTGTCAAGTGTGTTCTGAAGCCAAGGAGTTCTGTGTGCACTTGCTGTCAGGTGCGGTAAATGGCAACTGGTCATTGGTCCTACTCGTGGCAGGGCAGACCTGAAGCTTTCGTCCTGAGATGCTATCGACTGTTCTGCCCTCTTGGGTTATACTTTTCTCAGCTTGGATTTCCAATTACTGAATGATCTTTGTTCCTGCATCCATTCATTTACTCATTCATTCATCCAACAAACACACTGAGCGTTTACCGACCATGTTTCTGCCCATTGCTTTGACTGGGCATGCAGAGGTGAGAGAGGGCTTTACTCAAGCAGTTACAGTCTAGAGAAGCTATGGCATATTGGAACCAGCACAGAAGACAGAGGGCGGGGAGTTGAGTTCTAGACCGAGCTAGCTGTGTGATCAGCATCAGTTTACCTTGCTTCTCCGGTGAAGGTCACACTCAATGGAAACTTAGATTGATGGTTTTTCAAACTAGGTTCCTCGGAACCACTGCAGTAGGCAAGGGGCTACAGTGTGAGTGGGCTCTAGTCCTTCGCACCCTCTTCAATAGGGCAGGATCTCTTGCACCTTTTTTATATGCTGGAATTCTGTGTAAGATCTTGTGAGGATTAATTTTATGGGTCAACTTGGCCTGCTTAAAGTGCCCAGATGTTCAGTTAGATGTTATCTTGGATGTTTCTGATAATATGAACATTTAAATTGATGGACTTTGAGCAAAGCCAATTGCCCTTCTAATGTGGGGGGCCTCATCCAATCAGTTGAAGGTCTTAATAGAGGAAACACCTCTCCCAAGCAAGAAGGAATTCAGGCAGCAGGTGGCCTTCAAATTACTGTAACATTTTCTCTTCCCTGGGTCTTCAGCCTGACAGCCTACCCTGCAGATTTTGGACTTGACAGTCTCCATGATTGCATGAGCCAATTCCTTAAAATAAATCTCTCTCTTTAGACATATATATCCTATTGGTTCTGTTTCTCTGGAGAATTCTGATTTCATCTGAAGAACGCTCACATGCTAAGCAGAACTTTACAAACCAGTAGGCTAGAAGATCCTAAGTTCCTTTTCAGTTCCACTAGTTTGTAAGGATAGGTATTCTTGTCCTGACTGTACCCCACCACCTTGCTGCAAGCTCTGGCTTTTCTGTTCTCTCTCTGACCTTTGTGCCACTCTTGACCTTTGGGTGCAACCTCATCCCTGGTTCCTCTTGTTTGCCTGGTTTGAACCTTAGTTTTCTGGGTCCTGGCTTAATAGCAGTTGCAATTTAAATGTGTCTAGTGATTTGCTGTTTTCAAAATATGTTGCAGACATTATCTCTTTTAAGCTTCACAATACCCATTTTGCAGAGCAAGATGTTGAGGCTTGGATGGCTTAAATAACTTGCCCCAGGTCACACAAGTAGTCAATGCCAGACTCAAGAATTGAATGTCTTTGGACTCAAAATCGCAGGTGTTTTCCTCTGCTCCATGCTGTCAGGTCACTTAATCCATTGCATGGGTGATCTCTTGCCATTTAATATTCTTCCAGTGGAGGGGAGCTGGAGATCCACCCCCAGGAGGGGAATGACTCCCCCCTGATTTCCAGAATGAACAGGTGGAAGGACCCTTGCAATCCTGAAAGGTGACCTCAGATGAACTGCAGCAGCTGCTCGTCACATGGGTATCCTGGGAGCAGGTCCTGTTTCCAGGCTCTTGCTGGCAGAGTATCCGTGATTCATGGCAATGTAGGGACTTTACGAGGCTGTGATAAAACAGTAATCATCAGCTGTGAGGTTGACATGAGATTATGGAGCTTGAGCTTGACTTGAGTTACTGCACTTTCCTGGGGGCTGCACACAAGACCTGAAGGCAGGACTGCCCTAGCAGAGTGTCACTGGGGGTGGGGCTCAGGGTGGAATATCACCAGGACGCCTTTCCGGGAATGGCAGACCTCCAGGTCAGGGGGCTGAGTTACCCACACTCCTCAGTTCATGGAGCCACCTCCCTTCTTCTCACATACCGTATTCATTCTCCCTTCCTCTCACATACCACATTCATCCTTCAAACTTCACTGGACTCGGCTCCCTTCTCACCGCTCCCCACTGCTATCCCTCACTGCTCCTCTGCTTCCCTGCAGCAGCCTCCTGTCAGACCACACTGCTTCCCCCTTGTCCTCCTACCCCACAGTCTATCCTCAACACAACAGCAAGAGTGATTCAGCTAAATGTGGTCTCTCCTTCTGCTCAAAACCCTGATGTGGTTTCCTCATTTTCCTCAGAGTGAAAGCCAAAAGTGCACACGGTGACCTGGTGACCTAAGGGGCTCCACCCGGCAGGCGTCCCTGTCCCTTCCCTGCCCTCTTCTCCCGGCTCCCTTTCCCTCCACTTACTCTGCCCCCTCCGCCAGGCCTCCTGCTGTTCTTCAAACACATGGAGGTCATCCCACTTCTTCCAGGGCTTTGCAGAGGGTGTTCCTTCTGCTTGAAATGCTCTTCCTCTAGATTTCCATGTGGCTTATCCCTCACCTCCTCTGCTCACCCAATTTAAAACTGTGACACGCCCTCCACCACACCCCGACTCCCTTTTCACGCTCTATTTTTTCTCTTGTTCCATAGTTCTTTACGCTTCTAACACACTATGAAAATACTTATTACATTAATTATTGTCTGTCTCCCCTAAAAGAATGTAAGCTCCAAGAAAGCAGGGATTGCATTTGTTTTGTCACTGGTGTTTATCAAGCGTATAGTGCTTGATTAATATTTGTTGAATAAATAAACAGGGACTGTGTTTTTCCATTGGGCCAAGGGCCAGAGCCACCTTTTTTCCCATTAGATTGAAAGTTCCCGTAAGGCAGAGACAGTGCTTCCCCACCCAGGGAATTTTCAGGAGTGGGGAATCCCCTTCATTGATTAGACCATCTCTCTTGGTTCTGGCCTGTACTCAAGACTTCGAAACTGTAGCCTGAGAGCAGGGTAAAGTGAGACCAGGATCCCGCAGGCCTGGTGGTTCAGCTGTAGCAACAGGGTCCCCATGTGCTTCCTTGTCAAGTTGAGGCTGCCCACCAGTCTGTGGACATAATGTGTTAAGGGTGTGGCTCACGTGATCTCTGTCCTCTCTGACCCCGCTTGATATCCCTCAGGTAGACTAGTGCTAAAGCCTGGATCCTCACTTCGTTCACTGACAAGGTATTTGCCCCATGTGGACAACTCTCAAACATTGCCGGAAAATCATTTAGTTTCAGAATTAATGTCCCTTACTGCCCGGTCCTTGCTTGCCCTGGTACCAAATCTGTCTGAATTAAGGGATGCTATGTGATATGGTAGAGAGAGAGAGAGCACGTACATGTCCTAGTGCTGTGGCTTTGAAAATGTCCCTCCTGGCCGGGCAGGGTGGCTCAAGCCTGTAATCCCAGCACTTTGGGAGGCTGTGGCGAAAGGATTGTCTGAACCCGTGGGTTTGAGACCAGCCTGGGCAACATGGTGAGACCTCATCTCTACAATAAATAAAGAAAAAGATTAACTGGGCGTGATAGCGTGCACCTATAGTTCCAGCTACCTGGAAGGCTGAGGCGGAAGGATCGCCAGAACCCAACAGGTTGACGCTGGGGTAGCTGTGAGCATGCCACTGCACTCCAGCCTGTGCGACGGAGTGAGACTCCAACTCAACAAAGAAAAAGAAAATGCCCCTCCCAGCCAGAGGGCTGCCAGGCTGTGAGAGGCATGGCTGTGTTCTGCGGCTCCAGCTGAAGTGCTTGAAGTCTCTCACTGCTGTCATGCTCCTATTCAGTGCCTGCACATAGCAGAGCTGCTAAGACAGGGCACAACTTCCAGACTCCTTTGGCAGACCACTTTGGCCACAGGATTCTGGAGGCCTCGGTGAACTCTCTCCCAGCTGGTTCTGCAGCACAAGACTCTTCCATGCAATCTTCCTCCCCTCTCAACTACACTTCGGGGTCAGACCTACCTCCCGTTCTGACAGCTCTCCCAGCCTCCCCCAGCTTCCTCCATGCATTTTACCTCACAGATGTTGCTCCTCCCTTCCCAGTCAGAGGTTAAATCTTGTGCACATCTAGTACTATGCAGGAGTCTGCTTCTTGGAGGACCCAGACTAATAATTCTGCCTCTGGAACCAGGCAGACCGGTTTCAAATTGTGACTTCTCAGAGCTGTAGCTCCTGCATCTGTAAATCAGAGCAAATAATCGCTACCCCATGAGTTGATGGAGGGCTAAACATGGGGGTGTAAGCGGCCTGACTCACTGGTACCCTTCGCTCCTGAGCTTGGGTTGTATTCACTGCCTTGTCTGAACTGATTCCACCTGCCCCTGACTTGGCTCAACCCTAGTGACTTGTCCAGTCCTGGCTCCTCTCACCCCTTGAATTGCTGCCCACCCTGGGCACAGCCCTGACACAATCCTAGGGAATCCCAGCCAAGCCCGTCAGAAGACTGTGACTCTTTGGGTGTGTAAGATCCCACTCCTCATGGCGGCACATTCGCTCACGTGACTACCCCACACTATAACACTAATGGGTGTTTTAGAAAACCTTCCCACTCTGAGACCTTCTTTGTAATTCTAAAAAGGAAAATTACTTGCTTAATTTAATTTGTTTAATATTCCTGTTAAAAAATGAGTTTCAATTAAGAGACCCAGAAAAATCATAATGTTCATTTAACAGTAGAATGGAATTTGAGTTCCACAAATGCATTTTTTCCTCTTTGCTGTTTTTTTTAAAGCACAAATCCAGCTAAGTAAATTACTGATCTTTATTAGATGCTTTAATTACAGGTTGTTAATGAAAATATTACTGAAATTAAATTCAAATGTGTGTTAACCAAGGCAAAAGCTTTATGTGTCACTAAAATAACCAAATTTCAAGACTCTGTCGATATGGTCAATTGAAAAAGCACCTGGGAAATTAATTTCTTAATTGTGATGTAGTGAAAGGCTACATTAGGATGGTTTCTCTGAGGCTTGTGGTGGACAGACACTACTCTCATGAGATAAGGGCTTCACATATATGGGCCAGCTCTGCACATACATGTGAGCAGACCCTGCATGGAGGATGACCACCAGGGTGAACCAACTCTGAAAATGTCTCACAAGCCCTTGATGTGTAAAGGAACAAACGCAACCCAAACACACCGTGTAAACTGCCAACTCCATAGATGCTCTACGAAAATTCAGACTCTCTCCATGCATGTATTCATCAAAACCTCCCTGTGTTTCTTCTCCTTGTGCCACACTGACATGCCACATCACAAGATCTGGCTTTGATGAAACGGGCTGGGACTCTTAGAAGGTTCCTTGGTGTTCCAGAATGCCCCATTCCCAAGGGACAGATGGTGCGGGATGGGGGGGCGATGATGTATTTTTTAGCTTTTCTACTTCCCTTCGATAGCCTCTTTGCAATGGCACTTCACACAATTCAGTCAGTTGTGGGAGGAATAATGATTCAACTCCAGGGGACAATGGTCTTAGGGGATGAGCTAAACACCCTATATGACTGGGTCTCATGTCTTAAGCCAGTTCAACTCGTTTGATGTGAACTTAGGTCTCTGCCACACGAGGTTGATCAGCTCATTCTTCACCCTGTCTTTAGGGGCCCTCCTGTCCTTTCCAATGGGGCCTTAGGTATGACTTCAAAATTTCAAATGAAAACTACCCTCGAGGGGGCAGCCTGGGCAGGTTGTTAAAGGGGATGTTCATAGGATGAGGTTTTAGAGCCAGCAGGCCTGGGCTGCAATTCCTGTACCCCTATTTTCTGTCAATGTGACCCTGGAAGATTGTCAACCTCTCTGAACCCCAGTTTCATTAGCTCTTTGATGGGGATAATTGCAGCCCTCTGTCTCTCATAGAACTCTCCTCCAGCTCATAATCCGCTCAGCACTTTCTCCTCTGAAAAACACTCCCTTTTGACCCAATGCTCTACCCTCTCTCCTTCTACTCTTTCTCTTAAAAGCTTAGCCTGCTGTCTTATACTTATGTCCTCCCTTCTCATTCAGTCCTCACATCAGTCAGTGCTCTAGTGACAAGCAGCAGAACCTACTCTAGCTAATATAAGGAGAAGAGAAATTAAAGAAAAGATCCCAGAGATCTTCCAAGAAAAGCGTGGAAGCCAGAGTGATGCTTCTAAAATGTGAGCCCGCTAGGTTAGATCCTGCCGGAAGAAGATCTTTCATTCTCTGAAAGATTGAGGCCAAGCCCTTCAAGCAGTCTCACAAAGCATCCTCCAGCTTCACCCTGCCCACCTCTTCCACTGCATCTCATGGCACTCCCTGTCTGCAAGGTCGTGCTCTAATAAGCTGACCTGCTTATAATTTCAAACACAAACCGTGCTGTTCCACACCGCCATGACCTCGCATATGCAATGTCCTCATCCTCAAATCCCAGTGCTGCTCCCGCTTTCCTCACCTATCACCTGCTCAGCCTACAAGGCTCAGGTAGTGTGTCCTTTCCTCCCAAGCTGATGTCCCAAAGGACCACACATTTTACCTTTGCAGTTTCCATTCATATTGATTTTTTTCTTTGTGTCTATCACCCTCACTTGACTATAATCTTCCTGATAGCAAAGATTGCCTCTTAATCGTCTCTTGAACTCTTGGCCTCAAGTGATCCTCCTGCCTCAGTCTCCCAAAGTGCTGGGATATAGGCATGAGCCACTGTACTTGGCTCTGTCCCTTAATCATTTCTAGCACTTATGGTCTGGTGCATGTGTTTACCGATCTGAATTGAATAGGAGGTACTAGATCAGCTGGTTCGCAGAATCTCTAAAATGTTGATATCCTGCAGTTCTTGGGAGTTGGTTCTACAAGGAAAATTTTTTGCCCTTATCCAAAGATGGTTTGGGTTTCCCAGAGGGGGCTCTTGGAAACCAAAGAACTCCAAAGCCCCTCCCCTACAATGAAGAGATCTTAGGGCTGAGGATAGTAGCACACACATCCTAGAAAAGACAGTCACGTTTTTACCGCTGGCCTGAAACCTCATTCTAGCCAGAGTCAGATTCACCTGACACTTTCCCATCTTCTTGGTGCTTTGCCTCTCTGGCAATGCTCCCCCTGTCAGTTCTCCCACCGGGGAAATTTTGCATATCTTCAGGGTTGGAGGTAGCCATAAATCTACACACCAGCTTGTCACCTTGGCTGTTCTCTTACCCCCTGGGCTTGTTTCCTCATCTATAAGATGGGGTGATAATTATAATGCCCAGATCATGGGGGTTGTAAGGATTAAATGCAATAAGGGGCATCAAGCACTTAGCTCACAGCCCGGCATCTTGCTGGCTGCTAGGAAGGCTTAGTCCAAATCCCACCTCCTCTGAGTAATCTCGGGTGACTCAGAGGCAGCCCACAATAGCTTCCTTCCTCCAAAGGGTGTGAGTCTGGTCCCAAACATCCATTCTGGCATTTAATCACTCACCGTCCTAGGGCTCACCATCCCCCCCCACGTGCCAGCCATGTCTCTGTCGCTTGTCTTGTCTCTCCCACTAGATGTTAAACCACTATAGGACAAAGATTATGAAACAAATAATTTCTTAAGACCTTGAATAATTTCTTTTGACCACACACCTTTAGGTGTCTAGCATAGGGCTGCGGGTGAGTGGGGGAGGTGGGCTATTTATTGAGGAGACCAGAATGTCTTAAACTGCAGGGAGAAGGAAGGGGTGAAGGGGAGAGGAAAGACATCCTATAGAGACCATGTTGTTGGGAGAGAGCGTTAACATACCCTCCCCTGCACACCACTGAAGAGCTGAGTAGTTCCTAGAAGACATTTCACGCGGATGATTCACAGGGAGGCTGCTCTGGAGATAAGCAGCGCAGCCTGCCCCTCCTGATGTCTGAAAAAGCAGGCCCAGACATACCCCAGGTCTGGAGTGGAGGGCGCCAGCAGCCCACTGCGTATCCTTGAAGGGCGTCAAGGAGTCGCTGGCAGTTCAATGGACTCCGGTCCAGGGAACCAAGATCTCCTTTACGAACCAGAGCCCGGGGAGGGTTCCCCCCACACCCGCCAGTGCGCGCCGGGGCGTGCGCCCTTGCGTGCTTCTGACGGTGCGGGAGGTCCAGACACCAGCGTGAGTAGGACACCCCGAAAGCTGAGTGCGCTTCCCCTCTTTCTTGGAATCGCTCCCCGCCTCCCCGCTCCCGCGGCAAAACTACAGCTCGGGAGGAGGTTCCAGTCTCCTCCCGTTGAAGCGAGGAGAGCGCCCACACACTCCCACCGCTGCCACGTGGGCTGCGAGCGCGGCGCCGCCTCCCCTTTCTGGCGTCGGCCCAGGAGAGCGGGGCGGAGCTGGGAAACTCGACCCCTTCCCTCCCCCTCTCCCGTGCCCCTCGCAGCCCAGGGCTCCTCCAGCTCTCGGGGGGCAGGTCATCGCAGCCCCCGCATGCAGCCCACACTCACAGCTGCGCTCGTCACGCCTGCGGCGGCCTGAGCCTCCCACGCACCTTAACTGGATGTGAAAAGTTAATTCAAGTATAAACGTGAAGACTTAATGAAAGAGCGCTGCCGATTAATTAGGCCCCTTTCTCCCAAGGGAACGGCACGAATCCCGGCAGCCCGGGGCACCCCCGCGCCGGCAGCACGCGCTCCCGCGCCCCCGAGCCCCGGCCTCTCCGGTGCCTTCCCTGCCTAGCCGGCGCCTGGGGGCTGGGGCGGAGGAGGCGAAGGATTAATTATGGCGTTTGGGGGAAGAATTCTGCAGGGGCAGCGATACACCGATGCGGGCTGCATGTGCTGTATGTGCTCTTGCCAGCCATACCTACTGTGGGCTGCATGTACTGTATGTGCTCTTGCCAGCCATACCTACTGTGGGCTGCATGTACTGTATGTGCTCTTGCCAGCCATACCACACCTACTGTGTGCCAGGCAGGGCACTGGGGACATAGCAGTCAACAAGACAGATGGGGTCCCACTTACTCCCCCGAACCTTCCCGTCTTGCGGCCTCTCCTTTGGTGTGTTTGACCCTGGCCTGGCTCCTGAAGAGACTCGAAGAGCTGTTACACATGCTCGTCCTCTCAAGGCGTTGGAGCACAGTTGGGTCTTGTTGCTAGTACTACCACGGATGTCATCATCATCACCGCGGACTTACAGGTCTAGTGGACAAGGCACGGTACTAGGCACATTGTGGGTTATTTAATTCCATGTTGTCATCCATCCTATAGGGTAGGTTTTCCTGTCTCCATTTCAGAGATGAGGAGATGGAAACTCAGGGAAGTAAAACTAAACTGTCCGTGGTTACAGTGTGGGACTTTGATTGTTCTCTCTATGCTGAGTTGTTGTGCGGCTCACCCTATTAACTGCCCTGTAAGAAAAGCACAACCAGCCGGGCTGGGTGGCTCAGCCTGTAATCCCGCGCCTTTGGGGAGGCTGAGGTGAGTGGATTGCCTGAGCCGCGGGTTCGAGACCCGCCTGGGCAGCGAGACCTCATCTCTACAATAAAATAAAAAAATTAGCTGGACGTGGTAGCGCGCGCCTGTAATTCCCGCTACTTGGAAGGCTGAGGCTGAAGGATCGCCGGAGCCCAGCAGGCCGAGGCTGCGGTGGCCGGGAGCGGCCACTGCACTCCAGTCTGGGCGATAGAGTGAGACTCCAACTCAAAAACAAAAACAAAAAAAGAAAGCACGGGGGCTTCCTTCCTTATTTTCTCGTCTCAGAATCAGAACTGGTTTCTTCCTCCCCCTGTCTATCATGACCTCATCCCAAAAATTCATGGTTCTGTGATGGAGTAAGGTGACCCAGGCAGCTCCCAAGACCTGGGGAAGGAGGCGCCAGCTAATATACTGTTTTCCCATTCAAGTGGAACACCCCATCATAGATGAGTGCCCTGTCATGCCATAGTGGAGCAGAAGTGACCTTCACACCCTGATTCCTCATCCCAGAGCTGATGGTACAGGGAGAGGGCCCTATAGTCTAATCGCCCCCCCGCCCCGCCCCAATGCAGGCTGTGTCTGGGGGACAGAGCTTCTGTGTCTGGTAGAACAGGAATTCTCCAGCGGCTGTCGAATCAAGGGACTTTTCTCCGCACAGCTGCACTTGTGTGCTTCACTGTCATCCGAAGGGTATACAGGTTGGTTCAGATACCACACGGAAGTCTCCAGTGCAGCTGCTGTGGTCAGCAAAGTGACCTCCTAACCCAGAGAGCCACAGGAAGCACAGGAGGGTGGGGAGAGGGCAGCTGGTGGGGGTTAGAGGTACAGAGAGGTCTGGAGGCATGCTGTTGGTCACAGAGTAATTCAGCTCAAGCAAAAACCCAAATCTGCATTCCTAGGTTCTCAGTGTAGGCCTCTGTGTCTCCGAGCTCTTGCTAAACTCCACTCTGTTCCTCTCTGAGTGGCCTTCAGCCCAGGGAGCCCACGACCAGTACAGGAGAGCAGAGAGATCCCCTGTGACAGATGAATATATACAACACAGGCGAATGTGTACTCACGCGGTATCAGGTCCTGTGAAAAGTTAATTGCCTCTCTTAATCCATCCAACAACTGTGCAGGTAGTTAACTACATCATGCCCATTTTAAAGATGTGAACACATGAGACTTAGAAAGGTAGGCTGACTTGCTCCAGGCCTCCCAGTTATAAGTGGTGGGACCTGTATTGAAAATGTGAGGCAATTAAGGGCAGCTATGGAAAGAGTGTGGCTTACGTCTCATGCAGTGAATATTTATGAGGCACCTACTGTGTGCCAGGCAGGGCACTGGGGACATAGCAGTCAACAAGACAGATGGGGTCCCAGTCCCCAAGGAGACCATGGTCTAATGGGCCGGGTACCTGTGCCTTCCGGGAGACACGGTGGAAAGCTGGTGTGAGCTTTGTTCAGTTCTGAGTTCCCTGCAGTAGTGGTTTCCCACCCTGGCTGCAACGTAGAATCACATGGGCAGGTAGAGAAAATAACCATGCCAGGGTTCCATGCCAGACCCATGGAGCCCGAATCTCCTGGGGAGGACTCTGGCACCAGTGTATTTCAAAAAGGCTCCAGGTGATGGAAATTGACCACAAGGTCACCTCTACAGCTGCTGTGAGAGCCCTTGGAACTAAGAAAGGCAGACATGTGTCTTAACTGAAGAATTCGGGGCATATGGTGACCATCGCGACTGCACTTCTGGGAGGAGTGTTGTCCCTCAGGAGGCAGGGGTAGGGGGTAGACAGGGCTGCAGGCCCTCCCCAGACGATGGAGGAGGGTGGCAGAGTGACCGGTTTATAAGAATTATCTCAAGGTTTCCATCTGCCGGGAAAGAATGTATTTATTCCAGTTTGTGAAGAGAGGAGTTTTGCCAGAGTGCATTTGAGATGTACCTATAAAATTTAAAGCACTAATTAAAACACGTAACATAGAGCATGGAGCAATTAGAGTGGCAGGAAGTGGCATGGAGACGCTTCATAAACCTGGAGTGTTTGACACTGGGAAGAGGCCAGATTACCAGGCAGGACCTTGCCCAAAGCATTGCAGGTGAGGAGTGAAGAGGGAGCAGTGTCCAGAGGGCCCTACTCTTCCTAGATGAATGTTAGAAGATGGCCTGTTACCGCAGGGAGCCCCTGTCTGATGGGAGAGACCCAGTCCTGCTCGCAGAGAGCACCAGTCTGAGGAGGGGAGTCCCTGTTCTCAGGGACTCATAGTCTGGGGGTAGGGAAAGACACAGCCCTCTCCTCAGGGAGTCCCAGTCTAAGGAGAGGACAGCCCTGTCCTTGGAGAGCCCCAGTCTGAGGGGGAGACACAGCCCTTTCCTCAGAGACTCATAGTCTGCAGGGGAGACACAACCCTGTCCTCAGGGAGCCCCAGTCTGAGTGGGGAGACACAGCCCTGTCCTCAGGGACTCATAGTCTGGGAGGGAGGTAGACACAGTCCTGTCCTCAGGGAGCCCCAGTCTGAGGGGGAGACACAGTCTTTAAAGCATTCCTCATCAAATGTCCGTAATGTGTTGAATGTGTCCACATTCACATGTATGAGGCTTAAGTCAATTTTGGGTGAAGGCACCAGTAAGAGCATAGGTGGTTATTCATGGTCTCACTGGAAACTACTTGTGGAGGCTGGATGTGTTTGCTGTCCCTTTCATATTTGTGATATATTGACACTTTGTCAAAAGAGTATATCATTTTTTAAAGTATCCATTCCCACTAGCTAATAACCAAAAGGAGCCCCAGAAGGTCTATGTTTACCGATAATAATAGCTGGTAGTTACAGCTTTATGCCAAGTACTGTTCTCGAAGCTTTATGTGTCATAAGTCATGTAATTCTTACAACAATCCAATGAGATAAGTACTGTCAACCTACTTCACATAGGAGGAAACTGAGGCACAAAACCCCTGGAAGTCACATAGCTGGTGAGAGGCCCAACTGGGTGCACATTCAGAGGCTGGGACCTCAGAGTACTCACACTGAAGCAGGGTGCCAACTGAGGGTGGATGTGTGGGGGTGGAGTCCCGTGAGGAACGCTGGTACTCCCTGAGGACCTTCAAGACCCATGGGCAGGAGTGGGCGCAGACCCCACCCTTGTGAACCACGTCTTCAGTTTGTGCTAAGGGAGTTAGGGTCTTGGGTCCAGACACCAGCTTACTATGTGTGTGACGTGGTGTAAGTCCTGTTGCCTGCCCAGCCTCAGGTTCCCATCTGTAAATGAGGACGTTGGGTAGGATGAACCGGTGGTGCACACAGAATCACCTGCAGCTCTTCTAAAATATGGATTCCTGAGACCTGGCCCTTGGGATTCTGATTCAGCAGGTTCTATGTAGGCTCCAGTAGGGATCAAAGACTCTAGGCCACCCTCAGCAACAGTAAGATGAGGAAGGAGACTAATGCTTATGGTAGCAGACATTGGTAGCTAATATTTACTGAGTATTTACCATGGGCCTGACCCTGTGCCAAGTGCTTTACAGAGACTGTCACATTTCATTGTCACAACAATCCTATGCTGACAATGCTATCATTATCCTCCTTTTAAGATGAGGAAACTGGACTGGGAACAGTGGCTCACGCCTATAATCCCAGCACTTTGGGAGGCTGAGGTGAGAGGATTGCCTGAGCTCATGGGTTCGAGACCAACTCGGGCAACTTGGCGAGATCTCATCTCTACAATAAATCAAAAGAATTAGCCAGGCATGGTGTACATGCCTGTAGTTCCAGCTACTTGGAAGGCTGAGATGAAAGGATCGCCTGAGCCCAGCAGGTCGAGGCTGTGGTGGCTGTGATCATGCCTCTGCACTCCAGCCTGGGCGACAGAGTATGACTCCAACTCAAAAAAATTTAAAAAAGATGAGGAAACTGAGGCTTAGAGAGATGAGATAGTTTTCCAAGGTCACCAGCTCGTCATTAGCATGGCCGGGATTTGTGCACCGACGTCATGACTTGAGCACTCGCATTTATACCTCTGCATTGCACTGTCCCTTTGCTTGTTCAGCTCACTGGCTTGTCTTTCCTGGGGTCTTGCTGAATAGGGAGTAAACAAGGTGTTCCTGTAGCTCATTGTACCAGGGGTGGGTGAGTAACTCAAACTAGCTGCTCGTCTGACTGACTAGTTACCCAATCAAAGCATTTCTCTTGAGAATTTGAACTGAGAGACATTGAGACAAGACACTGGGCATCTGGATGGTGTTGAGACCTGGAGTGAGCATCTCAGAGTTGGCATCAAATTATGTTGACATTGAATTTCTGGGGATCTTTTCAGCAGAGAGTGGTTTGCAGGAAAAAGAATGGAGCGGACAGAGAGAAAAGAGACCAAGAGATGAGAGAGAGAAGAAGCCCGCGGGATGCCTTCCTGGCCCCTTGAGACCAGTCTGCACCCCCTGAAAGCAGGACCCATGATCTTCACCAGCGTCTTTATAACAAATCCTTTCTACTTGAGCTAACGCCGTGGGTTTCTGATCTCTGTCGTTGAATTATTCCCTAAAATACTTGCCCCGACTTCGCTACAAAGTTTTCAGGATCAAGTTAGATAACATATATGAAAGGGCTCAGTGACCTGTAAGGAACTACACCAATTATGAAATATCTGAAAACAGTTCTAAGCTTAAATATAATCAATGGATTGCTGTGAGAAGAACTTGGAGACAGCAGACTTACTGCCAGGAGAGTTTAATTAAGTGAGCTCTGCAGAGGCAGTGGTTCTGCACAGAGATTTCTAGAAGGTATAGGATATGGACAGCAAGAAAGGGAAGGAAGACCTTCCAAGCAGGGAACACAGCATAAGCAACCCTAAAAAGAATGTATGGGGGTGTGGGTGGGGGTAGGGGGATGGCAGGGGCTTACTGTGACTCCTGTTTAGCAGGGATAAATTTGAGGAACTCCAGTGAGTGTATTTAAAAAAAATGTTTACTGGGCAATAGGGAGCCACTGGAGGTTATTGAGCAAGTGTTTTTATTTTTATTTTATTTTTTGAATCAAAGTCTTATTCTGTCACCGAGGCTGGAGTGCAGTGGCCCCATCATGCTCACAGCAGCCTTGATCTCCTGGGCTCACATGATCCTTCCACCTCAGTCTCCTGAGTAACTGGGACTACAGGCATACACCACCACGCCAGGCTATTTTTAAAATTTTTGTTGTTGTTGTTGTTGCAGAGATGAGGTCTCACTGTGTTGCCTAGGCTGGTCTCGAACTCCTGGGCTCAAGCAACCCTCGCACCTTGGCCTTGCAAAGTGCTGGGATTACAGATGTGAGCCAACTCACCCGGTCTAGAGTAGATGTTTTTAGGAAGTCAAAGTGATCTGATGAATTAGTTAGGGAAGGAAGTGGGGGAGTAAGCAAGAAAGAATTGTAGTCTCAGGGAGCCTGAAAAAGCAACCAGAAAGAGAGATTTCATGAATGATGTATAAACCAGAACTAGGTAATAGGCTGTACGTGAGTCACCCATTCATTCAACAAACTTTTATCAGCACTAACTGTGCTGGGCACTGTTCCAAGCAGAGGTGACTTAGAGTGAAGGAAACAGGTGTGGTTCCTGCCTTCTGGAAGCTTTCAGTCTAGTTAGGGAGACAGACATTAATACAGTTATGATACACATCAACACAATATCACAAATGATGAGAAGAGCCTGTTACAGGGGCGTGACCAAATTGGAGAGAGGGTGAAGGTAGGTCTTGGAGGGATTCCCTGAGGAAGAGAGGTTTTCCTTGAGATGCAACGAAGTGTTCTAGGTGTTGAACAAGTAGGAGGGCATTCTACTTTGCTGAGAACAAAGGTCTGAAGTAGCTCTGGGGCAGGGGTCAGGGGTAGGTGGGAGGGGAGTGAGGAAAAAGGCTGAGAAGGCAGGGGATGCCCAGCCCTGCAGGGCCTTGCAGGCCGTATTGAAGATATTGGTCTTAATCTTAAAAACAAGAGGAAGCCGAGGGAGCATTTTAAGCAGGGAGGGACTTGATTGGAATTGTGATATGAGGCGTCCACTCTGCTTAAAATATGGAGAATGAATAGGAGTAGACCAAAAGTCAATCCTGGGAGGTCAGTTAAAAAGCTTTGGCCCTGGAAACAGACCCTGACTGTCTTAGGCACAAAAGGATTGGTTGGAACTCGTTAGGAAACTCACAGAACTGAACTGAAGAGAAGGTTCTGGGGACCTTGTGACTGGTTTGGGTTTGTTCCCCAAGACTCTCTTTCCTCCTTTGTCCTCATACTCTTAGGTCTTTCCACATGCTGAGGACATGGTTTGACAGCTGCCTTGGGGTCACATCTTTCCATGTGCTACCCAGGAAAGAGAAAATTTGGGGGAAGAACCCTAGTTGATGCCTGGCATTAGAGTCCAATCACTATGGTTAGGAGGAAGAATGGGCCAGGAGTACTGACAGTCCCACAAAACACAGATGGCGTCTGGGAAGAACACCTCCCTAAAGGAAGGACTGAAGGACTGGGGGATCTGCTGCCAGAAAAGGGCAGAAGGATGGGGCACAGATAGCTGGGAAAATAAATGTTTAATGCAGAAGCTGGTGCAATAATCTAGGTGAGGAAAAACATAGCCCCAAGAGTAGTTTGAAGGAGGATGGGAAGGATAGGCATTAGTATTTATTATATTACTATGTGCCAGGCATTCATTTGAGTCATTTTCCTTATCTTGACACTAGCCCCATGATATAAGACTCATTTCACAGATGAGAAAACTGAGGCTCAAGAGGGATAGGGTGCTTGCCTGAGATCACACAGGCATTCAGAGACAGAGTTGAGAGTTGATCCCAGGATTTGGGTGTTGATTCCAAACCCCAAGCTTTCTTGTATCCCGAGTGGTTTCCTCCTGGAGAGTAGGTTTGGGTGGAGAAAATGATATTGACCTTTGATACTGATATTCCAGTTATGGGGAGGCCAATCAAAGAGAACAGCCTTGGAAACAGCCTGAAATCCAGCCTACTAGAGGGGACGAGGTTTAGGTTAGGTCTGGAGGTGGAGAGGTTACCCTGGCAGGCTCTGAGGCACGTGGGGCCCCACTAAAATGAATCTCTGTGGACCATCTGCCTCTTTCTCTTCTCTTCCCTGCATCTGAATGGCCCACTTTTTGCTGATCTTCTAATTAACAAAAGAGCCAATTGCTTGATTTTAGAAATTTGTATTTTAGGAAAGGAAGCAAGATGATTTTGCACAGGTTTGTCTGATTGCTAGATTAGCAGGCGCCTTCCAACTGGCTTAATCCTTATTTAATTCCTTGATCAACCTGGTTCAGCTCAAAACAGCTTGTACCTAGAAATTGAGAACAAAAGCTATGTTTTCAGGCATTAAGCAATGGTATTGTGTTTATTCTTTAATGTGACCAAATTGTGCCTGTGTCTGAGGTGAGAGGGACAGGCGTACTGAGAAGTGGCTGCCAGACACAAAACTCAAAGAGCAGGGCCTGGATCTTGGAAATGATGCCTGGGAGAGACAAAAAGGGGCATGGACTTGGGGGTGGAGCCAGGAGGAGACTGTGACTGGATAAATTGCCCCAGGGCTAGGAGCTCTGGGCTGCAGCAGAGACTGCCCAAATCCCAGGCAGGATCCTGGCAGGAAACAGATGCCACATTCAGAGTGGAGGATTTGCAGAGAGTTTAATAAACGGTCCATTTAAAGTAGAGATCAGAGAACAGAGAAACTACAGAGCATCATGTGCTATCCAGGACTAGAAGGAGAGGGGTCGTTCCTGCTCCTGGATCAGGAGGGCCAAGAGGAGGAAACAGGGAAACAGTGGCCAGAACTGAGGATAGGAGCTGCCACCTCCACTTGCGGACCCTGCAGAGTGGGAGCTGGGAACGAGCACCTCAGTCTCATTCTCCTCTTTCCTTCCATCTCCTGCTGGTATCTTTCATTGACTGAACCCAATCAGAAGCCTGAGGGCAGGGAGCCCATTGAGGGACACATTGGCTTGACATGAGAGAGGGAGAGGTGCATCTATGGAAGGCCCAAGGGAAGATGCACAGCACAGTTCTCTGCAGGCATCTTCCTGAGAAAACCAATGTGTAGGCCGGGGAGGGGGGCATGCTTCAGCCTTTGTCCTTACTGTCAGGCCTGGCCTTCCAGCTTCCTGTACACCTAGGCAGGCCAGCCACAGCTTCATCCCCTTTCCTTCTCTCCTCAAAGCTCATTTGTCTCTCAGAGCTCATGAGGCAAGGGGAACGAGTCTGACTGATAGAACCTGGTTCAAATGTGTGTCCCTTTCATGTTTCCATTCACACGGAAACAAAAGCCACACTCAGCCTCTCAGGCCCTGCTTTGGACCTCAGGGGAGTTTGGACACAGTTCCTCTGAGGGTGGGGAGATTCTACCTGCCTCAGGTGTGCCGGGCCTGCCTTGCCTTGACTCTCATGTTTTCCAGGACCTCAGCGAGACTCCATTAGAATGGAGTACCATCTGGATACACTACTTCTTCTCACTTCTGGCTTCTGTGCACACCTGGCCGTCCCTGACCCTTTCTTCCAGGAAGTCTTCCCTGATTCCTACAGGCAACTGCTCACTTCTCTGCTCCACAGGAAATCATTCACAAGTTCCGGTTGCTCCCGGATATGGCTCTGGGAGTGGGGATTCTAGGCCCACTGGACTGTGATCACCCCCAGAAAAGTCTCTTTGGAATGTCTCCCAACTCTGTCTCCACCATGTGTACCAGCTGGGTCAACATCTCTGGGAAACAAGTGAGATTGGGGGAAACACAGGATGTTCTGTAGAATCATCTAAGCTGACCCCAGAGAAACATTGCTAAGAAGTAACATGTAATATATTCAGTCCTCCATGGCTCTGGAAACGGAAGAGACCATGGCACCAGGGTCCTATTTTTAGGATTTTGAAAGCAGAGATTGTTAGAATTGGAAAGAAGCAGAGAGATCACTCAACCCAATAGTTTCTACTAATTTTTAGCTACAGAATATTTCATTTCCAACAAATGAAATCCTCCATGCATTCTGATAGGGTTGGAGCTCCTCTCAGCCTCTGCTGGTCCCGAGGTTCTAGAGCCAAGGGATGCGTGTGGTACACGGCCAATGCCCTGAGCTTGTCCAGCCTCTGTGTGATCACTGAGGCCACACCAGAAGGTAACTTACCTTAGCTGGTAACCGGGAAAGGAAGAACTGGAACCTGGGCCTCCGCACTCCCAAGCTGATGTCCTTTCATCCTCAGCTAGCCTCTAATGAACATTTGTTTGTGTTGGTCATTCTTGGCCCTGCTCTCTTCCCTGCTCACCAGTCATGCCCCAAGCAGCCAGGTTTGTGGAGGCCAGAGCACAACCCAGAGGTAGTATTGGGCCTGAAACAAACTTTGGAATCACCACCAACTTCACCTCCACTCATTAGGCTCCAATGGCTGAGCAATCTAGCTGCCCAGTGACCCAGGACTTTGGGTCACAAAAGGCCCAGGCCAGATTCCCTCATGTCCTTGGACAAATGCCTTCCTCTGGCCTCTTGGGATCTTGACAGTGACCTGGCCACTCGGCTGTGTCTGAGATCCTGCGGAAGTTCAATTAGCATGCAGGGCCTGTGCTGGCGGTAGCCACGTATTATTTGCACAAGTTAAGTGTTCCTGATAAGTCTTAGGAATCGGAGCGCTGAAATGAACTTAATTAGAACTCAGAATACTTGAGGGAGAGATAAAAGGGAGCATCTCCAGGTCTCTGAAGCAACAAAGCAACAAAGTGGGTGTGAGGAGAGGAGAATGGGGGCACAAAAGGGAGGAGGAGGAAGCTGGCCTCAAGCCAAGATAAAACCCGTACTTCTGCAGACAAGGAGGCTGAAGCCAGCCCTCAAGCCCTGGTCTACTCTCCAGGGAACTTCTCTTCCAACCACACTTTAACTCAGACCAACTCCCTGGAAAATAGGTGTGGAGTCTGTGCTTGGGGAACTAGCAGCATGGATGTGAGAAGGGCTTGGCTGCCTGGTGGGGGTAGGGGAAGGGAATTCATTTTTATTATATTTGGAAGGACTAATAGCATCCATATCCCACCAGCATTCATGATTACGATTACCCCATGTTGGGGTGGGAAGTGCCATCATCAGAGATGGTGGATGGCTGAAGCCTGGGGCAAGAGAGTGGGATATGAGGAAGACGAGTTAGTTTTTCTTTCAGATTTTCAGGTTAGTTCTCTCCCAGTTACCCTCAGACCCTGGAAAAGAAGCAGGGACTCTTGGTGTTCCACCCATGTCACTACACGTGTTCGTGCCTCCCATGTGGGACAGACCAGAGGTGTCTGAGAGGTAAGGACCCGGGGCACAACCTGAGGTGTGTTCTAGTGCCCCAGGCATCCCCAGCAGGACTGAGCCCCAGTGGCCCAAGGAGTCACCTACTTAATCGTGTACCCTGAATTGGCTGACTTCCTTCCTTGACCCAGTTTTGTGCTTCTTGGGCTCATAGGCCAAATAAACCACTTGCATTCAGATTATTTCAGAGCTTCTTTGGAAGACTCAACTAAAGATTCCTAAGAATAGAGAAACTTCAAAGACCAGCGGCCGTTATTATTTTCCTCCTCAGCTTTCTCTTCAGCTTATCTTAAAAAACCACAACTCCTTCATCATCTCCCCTGGTCTCACATCTCTTTGTCCCTCCTGGGGGAATGAGCTCACTGTGGCCTCCTCCTCAGCTTCTCCTGTGGCACCTGGCGGTCAACTCACCACTGATTCACCCCTGGTTGTCTTCTCCCCATCCCTTTTGGCCATGGTCTGGAAAGGGACCTCAACTCAAGTCCACCTGTCCACACAATGCACTGGTGCCTGGGATTGTGGATCTGCAGGTGTATGTCCCCCTAGGAAGTCTCCCCACCCTCCACCCACAGCTCCTATGAACGCACGCCAGTCTCACTTCTCTATCTCTGAAGGGCTTGATTTCTGCTCCCTGCCATGGTTAAAAGCACAGATTTTGTCTCCCTTTCCAGCGGGGAGGTCCCTTGAGGGCAGAATCTAAGTTGGATTTGTTCCATAGCCTGTGGCAATCCTGGTCCTGTTGCCCTCAGACCCATTTCTCACCTTCCCCCTGCCCTGTTCTATGATGTGTGGGCTGACCCCTGCATTGCTCAGGCTTCTTCATCAGTTTAACCAGCTTCAGGGTTCACCAGCTTCAGGGTGGAAATCAGAGGGTGGGAGGAAGGGAGAGTGTCTCTCCCTCTCATTCCCAGCAGCGCCTCCTGTCCTCTGGTGTACTAGCTTCCTTCTGATAGGCTGGTGATGTTCCAGGCGACTCCCACCCTTGAGTCTGGTGACACCACCACCTTCTTTCATCTCCAGCCCTAGGGATGACAGTGGCTTCCTGCTATGGCTGATCTGTGTTGTTGTCACACTCTCTTCTGATGACTTCCCACCTTCCTTCCCCATCATCTGTGCCACCTGCATTAAGTTCCCTCTGAGACAGGCACGCTGAGTGGTTTCTGATTGATTCGTATCCCATTGCCCTGTAATCTCCCTGGGCACAGATCTATAATATGGGAGAAATAGTAGAACTTACCCCCAAGAGTGGTTATGGGGATTATACGAGTCAATGCATTTAAAGAGCACAGCACCTGGTCTGAAGTAGACGTTTAGTGTGTGGGTGGGTGTTATTATGAGTGAGCTGTGCATATTAGTGAGCTGTATGTGTTAGTAAACTGTGTGTGTGTGGTATTATGAATGACCTGAATGGATAATGCATGTGGCATGTGGGGGTGTGGCATGTTAATCATGCCCCTGTGCGAAAGGGTGCCTCCGTGGGTAACCACACCAGGCCTGAGAACCCATGTGGAATGCTCTCATTCAAAATGCTCCTTGTCACTTCTTTATGCCCCTGTACAACCTCCTTGCCCTTTGCAAGCTTATAAAACCAAAGGGCCTGGAGGACTCTGGGGCAGACATTGGTTGCCAGGCTCAGCTCACCTGGGGTTGGCACATCCAGACAAGCGGCCAGAGAGACAAGGTCCTTTGAGGCTGATGGGCCAGCAGAGCAGGGAGAAAATTGCCCAGAGCTTGTGGTTCTGTGTGAGTCAGGCAGGACTCTGTGTCAGACCCAACAGAGGTCATCACATGGTACCAAACCTCCTAATCCTTTAGCATCTGCATCCCTGGAGCAGGCCTGGCATGAACTATGACGGCTTCAGTACATGAGCATCGGTAAGGGGCTCTCAGCTCCTCTGTGAGCTGCAGAGACACGTAGAATTTAGAGCTTATGGGCATTAGAGACTCATTCCCATCACAGCACAGAGGAAACTGTCCAGGAGAAGGGGAGTGACTTGCCTCAAGCTATTGAGCTGTAATTAGAACTCAGGCCTCCTGATTCTACTCTATCCTTGTCACAAGGGCCAGGAATAACCTCTAATTTTCCAACAACAATGGAATATTTCAATAAATATTCTTTGTGTTGGACTTTACAGTTTACAAATACCTATCTCATCTGTGATGGGAATAATATTTTGCAAATATAAAATCAATGCATCTTAATCCCCTCCAATCATGTTCTCATGTCACCTTCCTCTCCTAAGGCTGAGCTGTGGCTTTGTCAACCCAGTGAAGAAGCGGGTGGTCCTGCTTTGAGAAAAGACTCCACAGAGTGGGTCTAGAGGATTATGGCGAATCCACTGAGGCTCAAATCCTGGCTCCCTGTGACCCTGGGTAAATAACTTATGCCTTAGCCTTTTCCTTTGCAGCCAGAGGACATCTTAGACCACCCTTGTAGAGCAGTTAAGAGATAGGCAAAGTAAGTACACAATATGTCCTATCAAGCTTGGAGAACTTGCTCTTGGGGCTTTCCACAGGGTACGACCCACCAGACAAAATGAGGTACGGAAGACCCATGCATTCCAGTCCTGGGACTTCCATCCCAGGTAGGAGTGGGGAAGGGGAGTTAGGCACTGAGACCCTGAATCCTGATTTGTCTCCAGACTGAACTCCGCAAGGTGAACAGAATCCTGGATTAATGGAGGAGATACCTGGGTAGAGGGCTTTCTGCCCTCTTCCCACTTAGGACTCAGGCAGGTCCTTGCCTCCCAGGTTGCTGCTGTCCCAGTGTGGGGTGGCTGCTCTGAAGTCAACTGAGCCATCTGGTGTGGTTAATGGAGAGAAGGCCTGAGTCTGGGTCTCCAAGTCCCCTTTGCTTCCTGTGAGCCTAAGATGTAGCCCAGAGATTTCTGGTGCCCTTAAGTGAGGTGAGCCAGGTTAGGGGGTTTTTGAGCGATTTCAGAGATGGCTACAGGCCAGGACCTCAGAGGGTCCTCAGCATCAAGAGGCAGAACGGGGCCTGTTCTACTTGGAAGTACTCGGGCAGCCCTGCCCTGGCAGAGCTGGAAAGGAACACACCAGAATGTTATCGGCCTTGTCCATCAGCAGTGGAGGGCCTGCCGAACACTCAGGGATAGACCAGCCCACCATAACCCTCCTGGGAACCATCCCGCACACACACAAGGACTAGCTTGAGGCCAAATGTGCCCTATTCTCCCAGTGCAACATGAGCCTCTCCCATCCCCAAAGCTACCATCCCGGAAGGCAAGAGGGAAGGAGAGATAGGAAACCAAAAGATAGCACTTTATCCACAAGAAACTGAGCGGTTTCTTTAAAAGACTCTATAAATCATTGACTAGGACCTAGACTACTGTATTGGGCTAAAGCTTAGTTGTCCCCTCCCCAATCCCCACTAAATAGGAGCACATCAGCTACTAGAAAGTAAAGTGATTTCTCTGCACATTTGAGTGTGCTATAGACACATCTGTGACCTTGTCACACACAGATTAACTTGTTTGATTCCCATATGTGCTGGAAAATGGCTGCCACTGGGGGTCAGCTTAGAGTGGCCATATGGTGTGGAACGGCAGAGGCCATGGTGTCCTGCCCAGAAGTGGCCCTGGTTCTTGATCAATAGTAGGATAATGAATGAATGAATGAATTGTGCCATTAAAGAGATAAGTACATGGGGATAGGTCCCACACAGCAAAGCAGTATCATGTTATGTTTAGGAGTGAGGATTCCAAAGCCAAATGGTCTGGGCTCAAATCGGCCTTGGTCACTTACTTACTATATAACTTACATAGTTATATATATAGTTTTATATATATAACTATATAAGTTACTAAACTTCTCTGTGCCTCCCTTGTGTGTATATAGTGGGAATGAGGATAATGACACCCATCTAGTGGGGTTGCTGTGAAGTCTAAATGAGTTAATCAACATAAACTTCTTACTTGTCGAGACGATGTCTGGGCAAAAAAATAAATAATAAAATAAAGTAAAATACCTCTTACAGCAGAGCCTGGCACAAAATAAGCACTCTGCAAATGTTAGCCATTGCCATGTGACGGTGTGTGATAGGCACCTTCCATTCCATTCCTGCCTGCACCCAACACTGCTCTAGGTCCTTTGAAAAATACATGAGAAGCGTAAGACTTGACATCTGGCCTCAAGGAGCATGTTGAGGAGGCCAGCTGTTCATCCCTGCAGCAACTGTGCTCCAGTCGGCATATGGGCCAGAGTGTCACTAATAGGACCAAGGACCCAGGGAAAGTGGAGATAGAAGATGCCACAGGGAAGCAGGACAGACCGAGGTGTGGGACTGAGGTGATGGTGTTTATGTGCACTGGAAGGACAGGTCAGGTAGGCTAGCCCATGCCGCACACCCAGTGTCTCACTCACTGTTTCTCACTACAAAGGTACCAAGTTGCTGAGCCAGTGACAGGGTAACAGGAGTTACACTGCCTAGGAGTCCAGACGCTGGTGGCTTTTGCGTTTGCTTCACTTTTCGAAGGGCAGAAGACTGGGACAAGTCACCTGCTGCCCTGGCCTCCATCTCTTTAAACGTAAAATGGCAGTAACAACAGCAGACTTTCCAACTCTCAGGGTGGTCACAGGGTAAAATAAAGCAAGAAGGAATGATCAAATAGGTTGTTACAACCATCAGATGAATTGACCAGCAGATGAACCTCCAGTCCTTGGGGACACTGGGAAGAGAACTCAAATGAGTGGCTCTCTTAAGGAGAATGTGGGAGTATCACCTCTGCTTGGGGGTGGAGGGATGTCACCTTAATGTATCATGTTTCTGGGTTTTAATTTCCCTAAAGCCTTGACATTGACAGTGGGGCCAATGGCTGACCTTGCAGCCTTCTTCCACCAGTTACTTGCCCCTGGATATCACGGCTGGTGAGGATACAGGCACCGGACTCGAAGCTCCTTAGAGAAAGAAGATATTGCAACCCACACCAGTCCTCTTCACTAGGTGGTGGCCTTTCTTTTCTGTCTCCATAAGATGCTTCCCTAGGGATCTCATGTGCTCCACCTGGCCCCCGTGAGGCCCACCCATCTCAACTCCCTGCCTCCACTCCACATTCCTCTCTGCTCATCCCTCAGAAACCAAACTTAATCACCCTCCATCCGGCTTCTGCATTGCGATAAATAGTTGCGGTATGCTTCTGAGGAGGAAAAATAATATCCAGCATTTAAAATACTGAGCCACTCAGAAATAATTATTCATGAGGTTTTTGTGCATGCATTAGAGTTTTCCCTCGAGGCTGAGGACTGCCTGCTGGAACGAACTTAGCCACAACTTGGCCTTTATTTCCCTGCTTTATTTTTTCTTTCTCATTTTTTCCTCCCTGCGTTTATGAATCTTCAACACATTCAAGATTGAAACATTAAAAATGCTCATGAGCGTGACACGGGCAGGGCCTTTCTGAGCTCATCAACAGAAGGATCCCGTGATGGGTAGGAAGGAACCTCAGAGATGTGAAGGCTCTAATCTGGGTGGGAGCCCCTGCCCTGGGGGTACCCCAGTCTGAGGGGGGACACAGCCCTGTCCTCAGGAAGTCCTAGTCTGAGGGAGGAGACACAGTCCTGTCTTCAGGATTCCCAGGGAATTCACCTAGAAGATAAAGACGCAGTCTTCTTTGCTCAGGGCCACCATATTCAGGAGACTCATCAGCAATGGTTTTCGTGATAAGCTATAATAAGTGTCTACCGAGAGGGGCCCACAGGTCTAGGGAGAAGAGCCAGCACATTTCTCCTCTCGGCTTATGCTCCCAGTATCTCCGTCTTGCTTTGGGGTCCTCCAAAAAGAGAATGGAAGGAAAATAAGTCTGGAATATAGAATATGCTATCCTCTGTAAAGGGTGTTCTTCACTCATTCCCTTATGAATGTGTTCAGTAAATATTTTTGAAGGCCACCTGGATCCTAGTGCCCGGCAACATTTGGAGGTTGAAGGGGAAACAAGCATCATTCCTGCCCTGGAGAGCAGCTCAGGGCTGTGGAGAATTCATTCAGCATATTCCAAAGCCTTAGAACAAAAGCCCCCTGAAGGTCATCTGGTCCTGTTCCCCTCACTCCAGGCATAGAGGCTGCTTGGACAGAGGCCCCAACCTTCTGGGAAGAGGACGCTAAAACCTGCTACATTTACCTGCTCCCCACTCTGAAGAGATCTCTGTTTATATCTCATCATCTTTTCTCTGTCCCTCTTGCTGTAAAATAATCCCTTTTTTATTTGGGGTGTTATGGAGGAGCTGTCTGCCCTCCCCCACCCACACACCTACTCCACCTTTCCAGCCTCTGCAAAGCCCACCAGCCTGGCCATCTCTGAGGTCTCTGCACACTGACAGGCCCTGGAGAAGATGATCAGATGGTAGTTTCCAGGGTCAGGATATGTGTGACATTCATTTCACTGGGCAAAGCTGTGCCACCCTTTGGACTATCATAAGGGATTGAAGAGGGGTGAATCAATAGTCCACACTGGGAAATGGAGCCTCGGGGTCTGCTGGGCCTGCCCTGAGGGGTTCTGGGTAAAGTGGTCACACCTGGAGTATAGCTTTTTGGAAGAGCTGGTAGGGACTTTCAGGATAGCTGAATTAGGGTACAGGTCAACCTGATATAATCAAGACTCAAAAGACAGTGACGGACATAAGAGAGCTGACAGCTCTTTTCTGAGATAAGTTAAGGCTGGTGGATGGTCTGGGTCATCTTTGGTCCCAGCTTTGCTACCCCCTACACAGGTCTTCCACCACTGGGACCAAGAAGACTGCTCCAGTGGTGGCCAATCCATGTGGAAGAGTTAAGAACCAGTGGAGAGCAGTTCTCTTCTGTTTTCAAGGCTATGCCCTGAAGACTGCCTCTGTGCATATTTCACTCATATCTCACTTGCAGAACAACCACTTCTCACTGCAAGGGAGTCTGGGAAATGTAGTCTGCACACGGGCAGCTATGGGCACTGCTAAAACTTGGATGATAATAAAAACAGGAAGGGGAGAATGGACAGCGGGGCACAATTCACAGTTTGTACCACAGGGATTACTCAACTGTACTAATGATCCATTCCGATTTTATTTCCCCCAAACATTTCAGCAGCTTTTCTGTTCCCAGGAAACAGCAGAATTTGGGGGAAAAGCCCCAAGGTCAACCAGCAACCGGTTCAGAGACTCTTTGAATTGCTTTGATGCTGCCTAGGAATGGGACTGGTGAGGGGGTGTTCCTTCAGAAGTCATAGCTGAGGTCTTCACTCCACCAGGGCTGATGTCTATAGCACCATGACCAGTAGTGCCCACAGCTGGCCCCTCCAGGATTCTGGCAGGCTGGCACTGGTCTTACAGTTGCTGTTGGTGCCCCACCTATGTCCTCTTAGCGTGGACCTGTGGGTTCCATTTCCAAACATAGTGATGGCTCCTTTCTACAAGCACGTGTGGACACTGCCTGAGGACTTTCTCTGGTCACTGGAACATGCATGTGCCCTCCTGTGGGGCAGAAAAGTCAGGGAATTACCCTGAGAGGTATCCCCCAGTCAATAATAAATGGCAGTTGGTGCCTAAATACCCAACTCGGAAACACGTGTTGCTCAACCTCTCAGAGACCAGCAATGTTATCGAGTCTCGGTTTCCCACAACAGTAACTGCTCCCTGTACTGGCTTCCTCTTCTCTCTTAATTCCTTTCTTCCCTATGGATATTTTTGGGGGTGACCTCCCAAATAAATGACTTGTCGTGACATCATTGTTTCAGACTCTGCTTCTGGAGAACTCAGGCCAAGAAACCTGGGTTGATTGGCACTCTGTGCTCTCTACAAACAGAGGGAATACCCTACATCCAAGAGGGAGGACTCCAAACTGGGAAAGGGCAGGAAGCTGCATCCTGTGGCCACTATATTCCTAGCACCTGGCATGGTAGCACACACAGGATGGATAGATAGGTGCCCAGAAATCATTTCCTTGATTGAGTAAATAAACTAAAGTGCATTCTGTTATCAACTTGCTGTGTGACTTTGGGCAAGTCACTTTACCTCTCTGAGACACACTTTCACTATCTACAAGGAGGAGATAAATAACATTACCTGTTTAGAAGATAATATGAGATAACAGTTGTGAATGAGCTTTGTGATTCTAATGCTCTCTGAATCTTCAGGGGTGAAAGATTAGAAAGCTGCCTCTAATCCTTCTTGTTGCTTTTCAAAATGTCCAAATAAGAACATTTTAGTGGTTAAAAAGCAGCATCAATTTTCTCATTGAAATTTTTTTATTCAACAAAGTGAATAATCTTAGTGGAAGGAATATACATTATATTTTCTGTAGGATTCATTAAAGTTGTTTTCATTTTGAATTAAATATGCAGTTTCTGAATATTTGTTCTGAATTGGCCCTGTGCAAAAAAGGAAAAAAAAGAAGACTGTTCCTCACCAGTTTTCTCATTTGATAGCTGAGAAAATGGAACAGCGAGGACTGTGTCCCCGGGGCCCCAAGGCTGGTTAGGAATATTCATGTATTCTGCAGAAACTTCCCAGGCATGACTGTGGTGCTGGGTATGGGTGTGCCTTGGTGGGTTCAAAGAGGCACAGTTCCATTATCATGGATCTGTCAGTCTCATGGAGCTGGGGCCGTGAACAGAATAATCACACTAGGGGTTAAACAGTAAGTATGATGACAGAAAGGAGCATGTTTCTCCAAGAACGAAAGCAGTGGACATATGCTTGTGGTGATAGGGAAGGGAGAGAGACGGTACCCAGAGAAAGACTGCTTGAGCTGATGTCTGAGGCATCATCTGGGAGAAAAAGAAAGGGAGAGGCTCACAGAGGAGACAGAATATGCAGGAGTCCCTGTGGCTGAGGTGGTACACGGTAGGTTGGAGGAAGTGAAAGAAGCCCTTGTGGCCACAGTGTGTGAAGAGCTAGGAGTGGACTGGAGAGAAATGGGACTGCAGAGGTGAGAGATCACGTGGGTCCTTGAAGACCATGTGTGCTAAGCTAGTAGTGGAATCCAAGACCATTTTTTTCCTGTCCAAAATTGTTTATACAGATTTTTAAAAATACAGAAATGTGGCACAGTGGACACCTATATACCTGGATTCTACAATTAGCATTTTGCTTTTTGCTTTGTTATGTGAGGAGGGACCCCCCCCCAAAACCTGGGAATGATCTTTTGGAGGGTGGGCCCCTTGTAGTACAGGCCTCCCCCGCTAGGTAAGTGCTCTACGAACACATTGGCATCAATGTACCAGTTAGCATTGTGCGAGAGGCTGCATTCGGCTCCAGGGACTTTTTTTGGAGGTTCTTTCAACACCTTTGAGCATTTCATGATAGATGATTTCTGGCCACACTGCTCTGAGTGTTCAGCAGTTTTTGACCAAAAATAGCATGACCCCCCCATGCTCCACCCTCCCTATTCACCTGATCTTGCCCTGAGCATCTTTTCATTGTTGTTGTTTACTGGATGAAGAAGTTCTCAAAGGGAAACGCTTTGCCTATGTGGAAGAGGTGAAACAAAACACAGCAGAAGCACTAAAAGGCATCAAAATGGACGAGTTAGAAACTGTTTTGAGCAGTGGAAAAAGCATCCGACAAGGTGTATGGCATCAAACCAAGAGTACTTTGAAGGTGACTGAAGTTTAAACATGTAAGGATAAATACACAATTTTTTGTACATAAATTCTGGGTCTTTTGGGGTCCTTCCTTGTATATTTTTCATCAGTCCAGCTTTTACCCATTTATTAACCCCTCTTATTTTTGACTCACTGCCAAGTAAGTTGGGATGTCAGCACATTTCAGCCCTGGATACTTCACCGAGCACATCCTACCATTGACACCTGCATCCAGCAGTGCGACTCAAATCCTTATCAAGATACAAAGCATTCAATCACTTCAGAAAGATCCTTTGTACCCCTTCTCAGTTAATTCCTGCCTGGAACTCCCAGGCAACCGCTGCTCTGATTTTATGCACCATCAATTAAATTAGCCTACTCTAGAATTCCCTATAAATGAAATGATTCATGATATCCCTTTTTGGGCAACGCTTCTTTAACTCAACATAATGGTTTGAGATTAATCCATATTGCATGTATTAAGAGTTCATTTCTTTTTATATTCGAGTAGCACCACTTTGATGTACATGTTTACAATTTTGGTTATCCATGGTACTGTTAATAAATATCCGGATTGCTTCTAGTTGGAGTGATTAAGAATGACACTCTTAGGAGTATTTTGGTTCAAGTCTTTTCAAATTTTATTTATTTTTTATTTTAAATATGTGGGGTACAATTCAAGGTTAGGTATGCAAATGTTCATTATGCAAGTACCCCTGTGGATGAGGTGTGGATATGTGTTCTCTTTTATCTTAGGTCAACACCTAGGAGTGGGATTGTTGGATCATACAGTGGATGTATATTTCATTTTATAGGAAATGTGCAGACCTTTTCCACAGTGGCTGGACCATTTTGCATGCCCACCACACTGCAAAAGAGTCCCAGTTGTTCCACATCCTCATCAGTACTTTCTGTTGTCAGCCTTTTAATGTTTACATTGATGAGTGTGTAATGATGGTTTATTATCATTTTAATTTGCATTTCTATGATGGTTAATTGATGCTGGACACTTTTTCCATGTGCTCATGGGCCATTTGCCTTGACTTTTGGTGAACTGTCTGTTAAAATATTTTGTCTACTTTTTAAAAAGTGGATTATCTTCTAATTACTGAATTTTAAGGTGTGTGTGTGTGTGTCCTGTATATAAGTCCTTTGTCAGACTATACAGTGATTCTTTTATACAACAAATGTTAATTGAGCAACTACTATGTGCTAGGCAATGTCTTAAACTAAGTAGCCTAGGATCTGCCTATGGAAAGCCACAGTATACCTTTCCTGACTATCAAATACCATGCTCTTCCTACTGAACTCACTTTCTCCTATAAAAGAAAGCTCTAGATTCTGTATTTCCTCAGAATCCTTGAGCTAGCAGGGAGGGCCTGAGATGACCAATGTTTGAAACGCGGCTCTGCCACTCACTTACTGTATGATTGGGAAAAAGTTACCTAACTTCTTTGAGCTTTGGTTTACTTACCTGTAAAAACAGAAGGAAAAAAAAAAAAGGAAAAAACCTACCTCAAGATTACTGTGTAGATTAACAGAGGCAAAAACAACAGGCCTACAGTTGACCCTAAGCCAATGTCAGTTTTCTTTTTTTCCTTCTTTGGGGACAAGATATTGTCTTAACCCGGAGGTGACTTCAGCAAGGCTTATTGTGTCCTTGCAGGGCTCTAATAGAGAAAAACTATTTAGTTTAAAAATTAGATGCTATGGTGATGCTAACAGAGTGATGACAGCTTATTCTCTCCAGGAAGGTACTCAATGGCCTCTGCTTTACAGAACCAAAGAGGTTACCTGGGTTTGCTGATGCAGTGTGATTTTAATTGACTTCCTTATTTCTCTCCATCTGCAAAGAGCTGAGGGAGAAGAACCCTGGCCTGAGAGGGCAAAGGCCTGGACTCCCGGCCTGGTTCAGTCTCAAACAACCATGTGCTCTGGGCAGGTTTCCCTGACTCCTCTTGTGTATATACTCTTTTGTGTAAAATCAAAGAGCAGGACAAAATGATTTCTAAGGTCTCCTCCAGTGCAAATATTCTGTGCTTGCAAGTTTCGTGGGTCCCTGATGAATGCTGGACTACAGCAGAAAGACACCCTTTCAAACAGAATTGATCATTAGATCAGCAAGCATTTATTAAGCACTTTTATATGTTCTTATGTTTTGAGCAGTGTGGGGGACGGGCCCAATGCTATCTCACAACTCAGAGTCTCAATCGAAACTACATTTAAAAAAAAGACAGGAATAATGTTGATAAGAAAGATGTTAATGTCCTTAAAAAAAAATCAGGATAACTGTATACCCAGTTACTCAGGGACCTCTGTGCTTAATATTTCTTTGACCAACTTCTTAATAATTAGCTGATGATTCTTTTGAGTTACCTAATTGATGGAATTGGGGACTATCTCACCTCTTTCTTTATTTTTGCCTAATTAGAAAATATAACTCTGTTGGCTGAAAGGATTTTAGAAGTTTGTTTGTTTTGAGATTCTTTATCAGGGAGATGAAAGACGTATCTCTTGTCTAATTTGTAAACTCAAAACTTCATGGGAAGGACGTGTAAACTGGTTGAACAGGAAGGCAGCACATGGGAACAACAGGAGACAGGCTGGCAGTACCTCAAGAAGCTTCCTCAGGCCCCAGATCTGTGGGCCCAGTCTGCGGCTCCCCTTCAGTTCACAGCTAAGTGAGGTCAGTCCCAAAAGGAGGCATTGATGCTTCAAGGTGCCAAATGCCTCTATCATCCTCTAGGTGGGAGATCTGGGGTACATTAATTTGAGACTCAGTTTCCCTATCTGTGAAATGGAGATGGTGATGTAGCGAGAAGAAAGAGAGATCGTGACACCAAGACTATTATAGGAAGTTGGCACTTTATTACGCTGGCCGGCCCTGCAGGCTCTAGTGCTAATGCTTCTAGGTCGAGCCCCAAGGAACAGAAGAAGAGGGGTCTTATACCCTTGTTTAGGTAAGGGAGGGGGCCGTGTTGAGTGATTATACATTCTCTTTGGAATTTTAGGTTGTACTCAGCAAAATTAGATTTTTCAAAGAACAAATGGTTTCCAGGAAATGCAAGGCGCAGGGTCAAAAGAGGGGTTTTGGATAAATCTGTGGATTAGTTACTCTTTTGCATTTCCGTGACAGCCATCAGTCTCTGGCCAGTTGGCCTTTTCTTTCTTTCTTTTTTTTTTTTTTT